>NW_027202727.1:2237500-2332500 GCF_024711535.1 Dipodomys merriami
GAGTGTTTTACCCAGGGTGCTACATACTCAGCCCTTCAAAGGGTGGTGTGTGTGGAGTCTTAACAGAAGGTGCAATGTGCTGAGTCCTGGGAAAGAGTGCTACGTGCTGAGTTTTTCAAAGTGTGCCACGCACTGAGTCCTATTCACTGGGTGCTATGGACTCACTCCTTCAAAGGGTGCTGTGTGCTGAGTCATCCCAAAGGGTGCTATGTTCTGAATCCTTGAGAGGTAGTTTTCCCCAACAATCTCTCTCAGTCTCTCAGTCTCTCAGTCTCTCAGTCTCTCAGTCTCTCTCTCTCTCTCTCTCTCTCTCTCTCTCTCTCTCTCTCTCTCTCTCTCTCTCTCTCTCTCTCTCTCTCTCTCTCTGTCTCTCTCTCTTTCTCATTGGGTCACTGTGCACGTTCTTGATATGTAGAGTGGAGAGGCTTGGAGGAGAGTCTCCTCTAGTGGTGGGGCTGAGGGGATATTTGATCCCCTGAGCAAGTGCTAGGATTGGCGGGGAGTGCTGAGCTGAGGTGAGGCAGTAATTCCCATGGCCTGGAAGCCTTAGGGCTCAGTTAAGGCTGCTCTTGTGGGCAAGGGTAGGGGTCGGAGCCAAGGGGAAGAGGAGACTGAGCTGAGGGGAGGAGGAGGCAGGGCCCAGGAGCCTCACTGTGGAGGCAGCAGTGGCCAGAGTCTCGCAGGGGCAGGTGCGCATGCGCAGAGGGTGTGAGGCGGCCCACGAGAGGAGTGGAGGTAGAGAGAGCAGAGAGGAGCGAGTTCAGGCACGAGGGGAAGTGGCTTCACATGCTCTGTTGTGGATCAATAGAAAAATAGCCAAAACGAGAATAAAGGCAACAAATGCACAGCCAAGAAGAATATAGTCAGAATAAAGGTAGAGGCAATAAAAGTGCAGCCAAGTGTATAGGAAGCCTTGAACCAACACCCCCTTCCTGCAGGCATGCTTCCATGAAGCTTATGCTTTGTCTGGCGTGATCTCTCACGCAGATTCAGCAGGAGGTGTCATGGCATTTCTTCCTTTTTTTAAAATATTTAATTGAAGCTCATGAATGTCTCAGTGCACAGAAGAGATAAATCTAAAGATCATCCTGAAAATGACTCAAAATATAAGAATAAGAATTGGGATAATTGATCTGACAATGGCAATTACAATTATTACAGGAATCCAATCCGGAGAATTGAGGGCCTCCAAGTTATGCTTAAATAACGCTGTCAAAGATTGAAAATTTTTTACATCTAAATGAGCTTTATTAACTAATGTAATTTTGTCTTGTAAAGCCTTCATAACATGAGAGATATCTTTATCTCTCCAAACTCCTAACAAATGATTTTTGGTGGCATTCCAATTAAAAGAAAAGTTATATTTTAGAGCAGTAACACCGCTATATTTAAAACTAGCATGACATTTAACAGAGTTGTGTTTTTAAATTTTGAACTTCCTGACCTATAGGCAGAACCACTTCCTCCAGAGCATTTATTTTCATTTCTAACTTTTTATCTATAATTTGTTGTTCTGCTAGGTTTAATGAAACATTTTTGCTTAAATCAGTAACAAAATGAGCAGTGTTTACTTCATTTACTAAGGCTGCTATAGAAATCACTAAAGAGCTAATTATTGTTATTAAAGCACTTATTCCTAAAATCAAGGACATAACAAAGTGTTTTGGCTGCAACATAATATCCACAGTTTTCAGCATTTGTAAAGCAGAATTTTTAAACCAAGGGTCATTTTATAGATCTACATGTAACATTACATATGAAGGTCTTTTTAAAATAAAAATTACAGAATATGTTTTATCCAGAGAAGAAGTAAGACAATTAGTAAAAATACAATCCTTACAGCTAATATAATAAGATTTTCCTTGATTAATAATGATTACATTATCTAGTTTTCCAGCTAAAATTCCCATAGGATAACCCACACATGCTCTTACCCTAATTGTAGTACTCTTAGTTTCTTAAAATCATGTTTGTTGCTGCAAAAAGCCTGAACAAATCCAGCTGAATGCCCATTTTATTGTGAAAGGGAGAGTGACTCACCAAAATGGAAGCCACCCACCCTGGAGTGAGCCATCTTTTCAGGGGTTCCCCATGCGTATCAGGAGCATAGCCATTAAACTTTCATGAATTATGTTTGAAGTAGGCGGCATAATCATAATCGGGGTTAGCAATGGAAAATTCAAAAATACTATCTGGTGCCCCATAGGGTTGTAAAAAAGAGGCCTTTTGAAATCCACATTCCCACCATTTCGGTGAGGTAATTAATGCATCCCCAAACTGATCTTTGTCATGATATTTTTGTAGGCAGTTACCTAAATGTATATTCCTCTTGGGAATGAAAAGGGATTCATTATAAGTATGAAAGCCTAATGTCATCATGCCAATTTCCCACATCAATCTTTTTTTGAACTTTTTATCATTGGATTGATCAAGGGCATCAGTCAAAAAAGTTCTATAGTTTATAGACAAACACCCGGGGAGATTTTCTCCTGATAGGGTTATGCTAATTGGAATGGTATCTGTCATTCCTTCATAATTAATTGTTTGAGAAGTCATGAGAATTAGTATAGTCCTCCAAACCCCCTAGCAGGTCACTATTATTTGTCATTACTTGTATTATATCCTCATCCCCCCCGTCCATCCCACGGGATGTAGAAGAGGAGGATTAGGAACATATGCCCAGTATTGTTCTCCTGAAACAGACACTGCCTATACAGCAATAATGTCAAGCATACCAAGAAACATATATTCAACAGTGATAGTCTCTCCTGTAGAAACCACAATCTTCTCTGCAGAATGGGTGAGCTTCTTAATTTGTTCCCAGGTTGGTGGTTGGGCTTCTTTTGTTGTCTTCGCCTGTTGAGGAGAAAGGTGAAGACTTTTGAGGTTTTGCATCGCTTTCTTCATTTGCATCTTCTGTTTTTTTTTTCCCCTGGGTTTCTCTTATTTTTGTAGGAGCACATGAGTCGGTTGAGATTCCAGATGGGTGACTCGGCATCCTGTGGAAACACACAGGTATACCTTCTTCCCGAGGTGATTAATACATCAGACCCTTTCCAGGTGCCTGTGAGCAAATCTTTCCTTTTAACTTTGAGCTGAGCTTTAAATCCAATTTCCCTCCAATGTTTTTGCATAAGTGTAAGATTTTGTTCATTAGTATTAAGGTGATTAATTACAAATAAAGCATGATGGTTTCTCTAGTTAATAAGTCAGCCATCATATTTCCAAATTAAAGAGGACCTGGTAAATTTGTATGTCTCTTATGTGTTTAATAAATAACTTTTCTTTTCTATAAGTTGAATTAATTTTTGTAACTGTTGTAACAAGTCTATAATTTTTGATTGTCCTGATAAAAGAGCTGTCTCTATGGCGGGAAATAAGTTAACCACATGCTTAGAGTCTGTGTAAATGTTATGCTGCTGGAGAAATATAGTTAAAGCTAAAATTACAGCAATAATTTCTGCCTGTTGCTCTGAAATGTCAGATGCCCTTTTAATAATAGGGGAGTGGTCTGGAATGTATATCACCAAAGTTCCATTTGAGGACCCATCAGTAAAAATTGTTAGAGCTCCTTCTAAAGGTGTTGTTACCACTAATGGAAAAATGGTTTTTACCTCTTCCACAAATTTTAATAAATGATGTTGAGGAACATGAAATTTTATTTGTCCTGTATAATTTAATAATGCGAATCCCCAATTTTCATCATTCTGTAATAATATTTTTAATTGTTGTTTATTATAAGGTATGATTATATTATTCATTTCTTTCTCAAATAACTCTCGGGACCTACTCCTTGCCTTGACAATGAGTTGGCTGCACAAATATACATAAGAAGCTATCATTCTTGTCTGACTGTGAGGCAAGTGAAGCCATTCCAGGACTCCATCTTGCCATAAACAGCTTGTATGAGTATAAGCTGTCGATAATATTATAAAATGGCAGTCTTTATTATTGTCCAATTGGACCACTTTTGCTTGTAACTTTTCTTCCACCAATGTAATTTTTTCTAACATTATTGGAGTGAATTGTCTCTTAGATTTAGGATTAGAATCCCATTTTAGGACTTCAAACAATGGGTGTAATTCTCCTGTGGTAATTTTTTTTTAATTGTATTTTATTTTATTTGAGAACATACTGTACAGAGGGGCTACAATTACATGGGCAGGATAATGCATACATTTCTTACCAAGCATTGCAGCCTCCTCCTTTGTTTACACTTCACTTCCCTTCCCCACCTCCCCCCTCCCCCCACCCAATTTTACCCCCCTCCCCCCACCCAATTATACCCCCCACCCCCCAACAACGACATTGTAAAGCTGGTTTTGACATGACATTTTGTACTTCTCATTGTTGCAACAGGTCCACCTGAATCCTTAAACGACTTGTTTGTCCCCATCTCCTCCACATGTTATACTGACATCAAATATAGTGAAAGCGGGGGTTACACTGTGGGGGAGGGACATACAAAGCAACAAAGAAATAATCTTATAAATGCGTTAGAAACACATGCATGAAAGAAACGAAAACATTAAAATACATATTTAAGGGTTCATTTTCCTAACATCACATTATCTGACCTTTTCTGCTTGACTCATACCTATACTAGATATTGCAAATAAGGGAAACCATAGGACCTATGCTTCTTTGGGCCTGGCTTACTTCACTTAATATAATTTTTTCCAAACCTTTCCATTTCCTAACAAATGGGGAAATGTCATTCTTTCTGATGGAGGCATAGAATTCCATTGTGTATATATACCACATTTTCTTGATCCATTCATCTACTGAGGGGCATCTGGGTTGGTTCCATGTCTTAGCTATGGTAAATAATGCTGCAATAAACATAGTTGTGCTGGTAGCTTTAGTGTGGTCTTCTTTGTAAAGATTTGGGTAAATGCCCAAAAGTGGGATTGCTGGATCATAGGGGAGATCTATGTAAAGTCTTTTGAGGAACCTCCATACTGCTTTCCAAAGTGGTTGAACAAGTTTACATTCCCACCAACAATGAAGTAAGGTTCCTTTCTGTCCACATCCCCTCCAGCATCTGTTGTTGTTAGAGTTCTTGATTTTTGCTGTTCTAACTGGAGTGAGGTGATATCTCAATGTTGTTTTGATTTGCATTTCTTTTATGGCTAGGGATGTTGAACATTTCTTCATGTGTCTATTGGCCATCCTTCTTTCTTCTTCAGAGAAGCTTCTCTTTAAGTCTTTCGCCCACTTATTTATTGGGCAGTTGTTTCTTTGAGGATTTGTTGTTGGGTGGTTTAATTTTTTGAGTTCCAAGTATATTTTAGATATGAGACCCTTGTCCGTTGGATGGCTAGTAAAGATGTTCTCCCAATCGGTGGGCTTTCTATTGATCTTGCCAGCTATGTCATTAGCCCTGCAGAAGCTCTGCAATCTTATGCAATCCCATTTGTCCAACCTTTCTTTGATTTGTTGTGCTTCCGGGTCTCTATTCAGAAAATTTCGACCTGAGCCAAGGAGACCTAGTGTTTCTCCTATTCCATCCTGTAATGTTTTCAGAGTGTCTGCTTTGAGTTCAAGGTCTTTGATCCATTTGGAGTTGATTCTGGTGCAGGGTGATATATAAGGATCTAGCTTTAGTTTTCTACATGTAGTTAAGCAATTTTGCCAGCACCATTTACTGAAGAGGCTGTCTTTCTTCCATTCTATTGTTTTAGCTTCCTTATCGAACATTAGATGGCTATAGGTCTGTAGGTTCATTTCTGTGTTTTCAATTCTATTCCATTGGTCCTGAGGTCTGTTCTTATGCCAATACCAAGCTGTTTTGATTACTATGGCTTTATAGTAGAGTTTGAAATTTGGTATTGATATTCCTCCAGCAGTGTTCTTTCCGTTGAGGAGCGTTTTTGCTATTCGGGGTCTTTTATTGTTCCATATGAATTTTTGGATTGCCTCCTCTATTTCCTTGAAGAATGACGGTGGAATTTTGATAGGTATCGAGTTGAATTTGTACATAGCCTTGGGAAGTATTGCCATTTTCACGATGTTAATCTTGCCAATCCAGGAGCATGGGAGGTTTTGCCATTTTTTAAGTTCTGTGTTGATTTCCTTTTTCAAGATTTTAAAGTTTTCATCATAGAGGTCCTTCACTTCTTTGGTTAAGTTAATTCCTAGGTATTTTATTTTTTGTGGGGCTATTACAAATGGAGTTGCTTTCCTAATTTCAGCCACACTTTTCTCATTGTTGGCATATAGAAAAGCCATTGATTTTGGGGGGTTAATTTTATAACCTGCTACTTTGCCAAAGTTTTGAATCAGCTTGAGTAATTTGGGAGTGGAGTCTATGGGATTCTTTAAATACAAGATCATGTCATCTGCAATGAGGGAGAGTTTTATTTCTTCTTTCCCTATTTGGATCCCCTTTATGTCTGCGTCTTGTATTATTGCTGTAGCTAGACATTCTAATACTAGATTGAAGAGAAGTGGATAGAGTGGGCATCCTTGTCTTGTTCCTGAGTTAAGAGGAAATGGCTTTAGTTTTTCACCATTGAGTATAATGCTGGCTGTAGGTTTGTCATATACAGCCTTTATTGTATTGAGGAATGTTCCATGGATTCCTAATTTTTCCAGAACTTTCATCATAAAGGGGTGTTGGATCTTGTCAAATGCTTTTTCTGCATCTATTGAGATAACCATGTGGTTCTTATTCTTGCTCCTGTTGATGTGATGAATAATATTAATTGATTTGCGTATATTGAACCAGCTTTGCATCCCTGAAATGAATCCTGTTTGATCATGGTGTATGATTTTTTGGATGAATTGTTGAAGTCAATTGGCCAAAATTTTGTTGAGAAGTTTTGCATCAATGTTCATCAAAGAAATGGGTCTATAGTTCTCTTTCTTTGATGAGTCCCTGCCTGGTTTTGGGATGAGGGTTATGATGGCTTCATAGAATGTGTTCGGTAGTTATCTTTCTCTTTCAATTTCATTGAAGAGTTGGAGGAGTATTGGTGTGAGCTCTGCTTTGAAGGCCTTGTAAAATTCCGCTGTAAAACCATCTGGTCCTGGACTTTTCTTAGCTGGGAGGTCTCTTATTGCTGTTTCTATTTCAATGCTTGATATGGGCCTGTTAAGCTGGTTTAACTCATCTTGGTTTAGTTTTGGCATGTCAATATTTGCTAGGAAAAGGTCCATTTCTGTCAAGTTCTCAAACTTATTAGCATAAAGTTTTGAGAAGTATTCCCTTATAATGTTCTGAATCTTGGTTGTTTCCGTGGTGATGTTTCCATTCTCATCTCTGAGTTTATTAATTTGGGTGTGTTCTCTCCTTTTTCTGATAAGGTTTGCTAAGGGTCTGTCAATGTTTTTAAGTTTTTCGAAGAACCAACTCTTTGTTTTGTTGATTCTTTCTATAGTTTTTTTGGATTCTAATTCATTTAATTCTGATTTAATTTTGATTATTTCTTTCCGTCTACTGGATTGGGGTTTATCTTGCTGCTCTTTTTCAAGGAGGTTTAGATGTGTCATTAAATTGTTAGTTTCCGATCTCTCCAATTTGTTGATGTAGGAGCTCAGAGCTCTAAACTTGCCTCTGAGTACTGCCTTTGCTGTGTCCCAGAGGAGCTGGTAATTTGTGTGTTCATTTTTGTTGAATAGCATGAACATTTGAATTTCCTTTCTAATCTCTTCCATGACCCACTCATGATTCAGCAGTGTGTTGTTCAGCTTCCATGTGATACCGGACTTTCTTTGGTGGCTTTTGGTGTTGAGTTCTAATTTTATTCCCTTGTGGTCAGAGAGAATGCAAGGTATAACTTCAATGTTTCTGAATTTAGACAAGTTTGCTTTGTGGCCTAAAATGTGATCTATTTTAGAAACCGTTCCATGTGCTGCTGAGAAGAACGTGTATTCTGATGCTGCTGGGTGAAATGTTCGGTAAATGTCTGTTAAGTCTAGTTGATCTATGCAGCTGTTTAGATCTGCGGTTTCTCTGTTGAGTTTTTGCCGAGTTGATCTATCTAGTGGGGATAGTGGTGTGTTAAAATCCCCAACAATTAATGTCTTTGCATCTATATGGGATTTGAGGGAAAGTAGTGTTTCTTTGATAAATTTGGGTGCTCCATTGTTTGGCGAATAGATATTTAGAATTGTAATATCCTCCTGAAGGAGAGATCCTTTAATTAGTATGTAGCGACCTTCTTTATCTCTTCTCACGAATTTTAATTTGAAGTCTATTTTATCTGATATTAGGATTGCAACTCCCACCTGTTTATGAGGGCCGTTTGCTTGGTAGATTTTGTTCCAGCCTTTAACCTTGAAAATATGTTTGTTTTTACGGGCAAGATGTGACTCCTGCAGGCAGCAGATAGAAGGGTCTTGTTTTTTAATCCAATTAGACAGTCTATGTCGCTTAATTGGAGAGTTCAGTCCGTTAACGTTAAGAGATAGGACTGAGAGGTATTTGCGAGTTCCTGCCATGTTATCCACCTTCTTGGGGGCTGTGAAAGCTGGGTTCTTCCTAAGGTTCTTGGATTCTCAGTTTTGGTGCAGTTTCTTTGCCTTTGTTGCGGTCTTGTTGGTTTTCTATGTGTAGGACATCTTTAAGAATCTTTTGTAGGGCTGGTTTGGTGGAGATGTATTGTTTCAATTTTTCTTTGCTATGGAAGGTTTTTATTTGGCCTTCAGTTATGAAGGAGAGTTTAGCTGGGTACAGTATTCTTGGTTGATAGTTGTTTGTTTTTAGAACATGGCATACGTCATTCCAGGCTCTTCTTGCTTTGATTGTCTCTGCTGAGAAATCTGAGGTAATTCTAATTGGTTTCCCTTTTTAGGTGATTAACCTTTTCTCCTTGACAGCTTTAAGGATCTTTTCCTTGGTCTGGGTTGATCCTGTGTGGATTATAATGTGACGGTGGGATGTCCTATTCTGGTCTGGTCTATTTGGGGTTCTAAAAGATTCTTGTATCTGAATAGGCCTATCTTTTTGTATGTTTGGGAAGTTCTCTGCTAGGATCCTGTTAAACAAATTTCCTAGACCATTAACTTCTGTTTCTAGGTGCTCCTCTACACCCATTATCCTTAGATTGGGCCTTCTGATGGTGTCTTCCAGGTGTTGGATAGACCTATCATATTTCTTGTACTTGTCTTGGATGGTTGTATGTTCTTTCTCTATAATATCTAGGCTGTCTTCAATCCCTGAGATTCGATCTTCTGCATGGTCTAACCTGCTGTCAAGACTCTCTACTTTGTTTTTTATCTCTTTTCCTTCTAATTGTTCAGCTTTGATGGCTTCAAGTTCTTTGTTGAAGCTCTGTTTTAGGTCTTGTATGAATTTCTTTACTTCCTTAATTTGGTGTTCAGTGTTTGTTCTCAAATCACTTAGTTGATTGGTTATGGTTTCTTTGGACTCCCATTCCTTCTGTTGGGTTCCATTCAGCATTCCCTTTGTGGTCTCCCTGACTTCCTTCAGCTCTTTGTTAATGGATTCCATGAATGCCTTTAGTGATCTTTGTGTATTCTCTACCTGGTCTCTTAATTCGTGTATTACTCTTTGATTAGTTTCCTCCCTTCTGTGGGATTCCTGCAGTTCTCTTTGAGTGTTTTCTGCCTGCTCACGCCATTCCTCCCTTTCTCTTTGAGTATTTTCAAGTTGTTCACGCAAATCCTGTATCAGTTTTTGAGAAGCTTCCTCACGCTTATGATATTCCTGTATAAACGTCTGGGATGCCTCCTCTCTCTCCCTATCACGCTCATACAGAGTCCTTTGTACATTGTCAAACTTCTCATTTATCATGTTTGCTATTAGTGTTTGTAGAGCTATTTGGGGACTCTCCTCTGGATTATTCTTTATCTGTTCTAATCCCTGATTATCAAGTTTGGGAATTGAGATACCCGAATTTGCCATTTTTCTTGTGTTTTTCCGGCTTACTCGGCCCATTTGAGATAAAGATTGCACCAGTTCTGTGCTAGAACACTATCTTGAGGCAACCATCAACCAACGTTTGCATTTGTACCGTCAATAGTCTACAGATACAATCTAGTTCAACAGATACATCTATTCAACATCAAACGACTATATGTTAAAGGACTTCGAACCACAGAAAAGAATTTGGAAAACCAGAAATTATTAGGATTAGGGAGAGATGTGGGTAAAAAATGGGAATAGATTGGTGTGGGGAGGCACAGGGAGAGTTAACTATGTCCTAATCACAGTGCAGGAAATGGGTTGGGTAGGATGCAAGTAGAGAGAGAGAGAAAAAGAAGAGACGGAAAGGGGAATAAAGAGAGACCAGAAAAAGAATAGAAACATAAAAATTAATGTTATTATAGAGGTTAAAAGACCGTCTATTTAGAGAGGAATGTGAATATGTTCAGAGAAGGGGAGGGACATAGAGGAGATGTGAAAATCTTTAAGGATGGGAAAGGGAGAAGAAAAGATCAGAAGTTCAGTAGAGCTAGATAAAAAACAAAAAGATAATTAAGAAAGAAAGAAAAAGAGAAAGAAGACAAGAAAAGAAAGGAAAACTCTCATTCACGTATTCCTAAAATAAAAATTATAAGATGAGAAAAAAAAAGTTACTGGAAAACAATTATTTTTTCAGATGAGGCAAAAATTAAAGATTAATAAAAGTTTTAGAAGGGAAAAATTTATATATATATATATATATATATATATATATATATATATATATATAAGGTAACAAAAAACAAAAAACAAGCAAAAAAAAGAAAAGAAGAAGAAGAAGAAGAAAAAAAAAGAGAGAAAAAAGAAAAAAAAAGTCTTTTGATTTTTTTTTGGGGGGGTAGGGAGTAGTGGGAAGAATCCTGTATCTCCCTTTTGTCTGCAACCACTCTCTTGTTGGAGTCTCTGGTCAGCTTGAGGTCCTGTGGCTTGATTGGTTTCTTAAGTCGGTTGGTTGGAAGAGGCATAAAAATGCTCTGCTTTACCCAAGATTTTGAGATCCCCCTCCCAGGTAAGTTTTCTGGGAGGGTGGTCTGCTTTGAGAGTCACAAAAGAGGGGAATGTGGTGATGAGGCTATGTTCTGGGTAGAGTTGAGGCCTTTCAACAAACAGTAGCTTTTCCCTGGGGCTATTTTGTGATAAAGCTCACAGCGCCCAGCCTGGAGCCATTCTCAGGGTTTCTGTTTTTCAATTGATTGTGGTGGCTGCTAGAGGGAGGGGCAGCCTCTGGTTCTGGTTACCCAGTGAGGCAAGGCACTCTGATGGCTGGCGCCTGAGCTGGGTGACTTTTCCCTGGATGGTGCTGAGTCTGGCAGGTCACTTCGCTGTTAAGTTCTTGTGACCTGCTAAATGACTCATTTTATTCCAAGGCCTGAGCTGGAGCTAGCAGCTCCTCCGAGCTTTGTCGGTATCCAAGATGGAGATCACCAGTGCTGGGGGGGGAGGGGTGGCCTTCCCTCCTCTGCTCCCTGAGGAGTGAGGATGTCGGGCTTGTACTCACGCCGAGTCTTGGATCCTGGGTCGTCTCTGGTCTGCAAACAGCAGGATGAAGATGTTCGCTCCTTGTCGGTTCTTGTTGGTGTTGAGTAGAATCCGCTCGTCCGCTGCGTCTGGCTCCTTCGTCCCCGACTCTCTGTGTCTCAGGTATGACTCCGCGGCGGTGGTCGCCGCCGCGACCCCGCCGCCGAAGCGGCAGCTGATGTGTTTCCTTTGCTTCCCCTCTCTTTTCTAACTCTCTGTCCTGTGATGGCACACTTGGTGTGATTCTCTGGCTTAGGACTGTTCACTGGAATTCTAAAACTACTTTCTATGCGAGAGCTTGTTCAGATTCCAGCTTCTCCTCCGCCATCTTCCCGGAACTTTCCTGTGGTAATTTTCAAGTAGAGTCTAACCCAATTTATGTTTCCCAGTAATTTTTGAAAATCATTTAATGTTTTTAATTTATCTAGCCTAATACTCATTTTTGTTACATGATGTATTATTTTTCCTAAATAATTTAAAGGTTTATTATGTTGAATTTTATCTGGAATAATAAGCAAACCAACGTTGGTTAATTGTTCAATGGTTAATTGTTAAAATTTGTTCTGTTAAATGTTTACTTTCAGCAGCTATTAAAATATCGTCCATATAATGAATAATATAAGCATTAGAAAACTCTTCCTTAGTTTTTTGTAAAGCTTTATTCACAAATTTTTGACACAATGTAGGAGAATTTTCATGCCTTGTGGCAAGACCTTCTACTGATATCTCTGCCAGGGCCTTTTCAAATTACATGAGGGCAAACGAAATGCAAATCTTTGAAAATCATTAGGATCCAATTTTATTGTAAAAAAAATCTTGAAAATCAATGATTATTATATAGTGTCCTTTAGGA
The DNA here is from genome assembly GCF_024711535.1 of Dipodomys merriami. NCBI lineage: Eukaryota > Metazoa > Chordata > Mammalia > Rodentia > Heteromyidae > Dipodomys > Dipodomys merriami. Next base: position 2,249,803 of record NW_027202727.1, read on the forward strand.
ACAGCCACAGGAGATGGAAGTCTTGGCTGAAGAGCCCCCATGTCATTCATAGTGTTATTAATGGCTTTGAGGTCTTGTAACAACCTCCATTTCCCAGATTTCTTTTTGATTACAAAAATTGGAGTATTCCAAGGTCTACTGGATTCTTCTAAATGTCCTTTCTGTAATTGCTCATTTACCAATTGTTCTACAGCCTGTATCTTCTCTTGAGTTAGGGTCCACTAATCAACCCACACAGGCTGATCATTTCTCCATGATATTGCATGAGGAAACTTCTCATCAGCGGCCCCTATGAAAAATTTTGTACAGTAAAGGAATCTGAAGGAACTAATTTTAGTTCCATGTTTTGCATAATTTCTCTGCCCCATAATGTAAGGGCAAATAAGATATAAGGTTGAAAGTTTCCAAATCTATTTTCACACTCCCACTTTAAAATTTTTGAACTTTGAGCAACATTGTTAGCCATACCCAATCCCATTAATGTAGATTTTGTCTTGATAATTGGCCAGGATGAGGGCCAGTCTTTTCCTGCAATACATGTTGGGTCTGCCCCTGTGTCCAAGAGACCTTTAATAGGCTTTCTATCCACTTTCATAGTTTTCATGGGTCGATCCTTAGAAATAGATTGTACCCAGGCCACAGTTTCTGTGGAACTGAAACCTCCTATACCTCGATCTTCTTTTAGGATTTGATTTGGAAGATGGACATAATTTAAAATTAAGATTTGAGCTATTCTTTGATCCATATGTACTTGCATATTTTCTTTTAAAGACCTTACCATTACTTTAATTTCCCTTGATAATCTGCATCAACTACTCCCGGTAACACCTCAAAGTTTTGTTATAATTTGAGGTTCTACCAATTATCAAGCCCACAGTTCCTTCAATTACAGGACCATAAACTTGAGCATCTATTAGCTGAATACCATACATGATAGAGATAATGTAAACTCTTTTTGCTGCCAGATCTATCCCTGCACTTCCTGGAGTAGCTTTAGGCAAATCCCACTCTGTAAATGGAGGAGACAAGGGATTTAATGGAACTGATCCCTTAGGGGATTTTTGTGTAAAAGTGGGTGTTTCCCCTCTTTCGTTTACGGGGCTGAGGGAGCACCCCTCTTCTTGTTTTTTGTTTCCTTTTCTTCTGCTGTTAGCAGGATTCTATCCTTATGATATTTTGATCTACACTCATTTTTCCAATGATTGCCTTTCTTTCATCGTGGACAAAGTCCAGGGGCTTTACCCTTTTTATTGTTACTAGGTTTATTTGGCTTTTGTTGACAATCTTTACTCATGTGTCCTGACTGGCCACATGAGAAACAGACCCCTTTACTGGCCTGAGGTCGTGTCTTATATAATTTTTGTACATAAGCATTGAATGGTTCTCCTTTCGTTGCTACAGCATATGCCATTCCTTGAATGACTGCTGGTAAGGCATCTATGTATGCTTTAACATTATCTTGCAATGATCCCATCAGTAATTGTAAAATAGTTAATACATAACTTTTCATACCTGTTACCTCCTCCCACATTTTTCTCACAATTTTCTTTCTCCTCAATACCTCTCACAAGTTGTTATGTATATTTCCCATATATTGTCTTGTGAGCATTGCTATTGCATTGGTTTGCCCTTTGTCGTTTTTATCACCATTTTGTTCTTCCTCTTCCATTACCTAATTAAGGTACATGTATACACAAAATACTAAAATCAAATACAGCAGGGGATAAACCATAGGGAGAAAAACCAAAAGAAAATAGAACTCACATACTATATTAAAAACAGCAACCGCAAAAAAAAAGCCTCTGTTTCCATATCTTGGAGTTCATTTTGCTCTGCATCAGCTTATATGGTAATATATATGCATAAAAAAGCCACTGGAAAAGAATAGTTGCTTGGACACCATATCATGAAAACAACGTTAACTGTTTTTGATGTAAAGGTGGAATTAGGATTGGTGAATTCGCGATTCTGATAAAGGAATTTCAAAAGAGTTTTACAATTATGACAGGTAAATTTTAATTCTTCAAAATTTTTAACAACTTAGCCTATTAAGAAAATTTAAAATTGCCTGGGAAAAGAGGCTTTCAGGCAAAGAACTCCGTGGAGACTTAGTGGAGAGAGAGCAATGTGGGTAAAGATGGCTCATTAAACAAACAAACCAACCAACAAACCTCAGAAAACTTGCTGGAAATCCTGTAGGTTCCTTTGAGAATGTCCTTACCCAGGAAATATACTTTCAGTTTGTGAAACAAGGTTGTAGTGGAATTTAAATTCAAAGTTCTTTTTTAAAAAAATATCAAAATTTGTGAATTGACCTTTAATTAGCAAACTGTAATTCTCTGAAAAAGATATTTTGAGTCAAAATATTTAGAGAGAATGTGCCATGCACAATGAAAGAATGTATTGGGTTTATATTTTTCTGTTTGTAATTATTTCCACAATGTCTTTGCACATGAAGCACTGAAACAAATTAAAAAAAATCTGATAGGATAATTCAAACCAATGATTTCACATTTTCTAAGTGGCTCACAAAAAATAATATCCTTATTAAGATGAGATAGTGAACGCTTCTCATTATATAAGCCAAAAAATTTTGGGATCAGAAAAGAATTGAGGAAATGGAAAAGGTAAGAAAACTGTTCTTAGACTGCTGGAAGAATATCAATACCAAATTTCAAACTCTACTATTAAGCCATAGTAATCAAAACAGCTTGTTACTGGCACAAGAACAGACCTCAGGACCAATGGAATAAAATTGAAAACCCAGAAATGAACCTACAGACCTTTAGCCATCTAATTTTCAATAAGGGAACTAAAATATAGAATGGAAGAAAGACATCCTCTTCAGTAAATGGTGCTGGCAAAATTGGTTAACTACTTGTAGAAAACTAAAGCTAGATCCTTATATATCACCCTGCACCAGAATCAACTCCAAATGGATCAAAGACCTCGGTGTCAAAGCAGACACTCTGAAAACATTACAGGATGGAATAGGAGAAACCCTAGGTCTCCTTGGCTCAGGCCGAAATTTTCTTAATAGAGACCCAGAAACACGACAAATCAAAGAAAGGTTGGACAAATGGGATTGCATGAAGTTGCAGAGCTTCTGCATGGCAAAGTACATAGCTAGCAAGATCAATAGAAAGCCTACGGATTGGGAGAAGATCTTCACTAGCCATACAATGGACAAGGGTCTTATATCTAAAATATACTTGGAACTCAAAAAAATAGATCCCTCAACAACAAATCCTCAAAGAAACCACTGGCCAATAAAGAAGTGGGCTAAGACTTAAAGAGAAACTTCTCTGAAGCAGAAAGAAGGATGGCCAATAGACACATGAAGAAATGCTCAACCTCCCTAGCCATAAAAGAAATGCAACTCAAAACAACATTGAGATACCAATGGCAAAAATCAAGAACTCTAATAACAACAGATGCTGGAGGGGATGTGGACAGAAGGGAACCTGACTGCATTGTTGGTGGGAGTGTAAACTTGTTCAACCACTTTGGAAAGCAGTATGGAGGTTCCTCAAAAGACTTCACATAGAACTCCTTTATGACCTAGTAATCCCACTTTTGGGCATTTACACAAATGTTTACAAAGACCACACTAAAGCTACCAGCACAACTATGTTTATTGCAGCATTATTTACCATAGCTAAGATATGGAACCAACCCAGATGCCCCTCAGTAGATGAATGGATCAAGAAAATGTGGTATATATACACAATGGAATTCTATGCCTCCATCACAAAGAAAGACATTGCCCCATTTGTTAGGAAATGGAAAGGCTTGGAAAAAATTATATTAAGTGAAGTAAGCCAAGCCCAAAGAAACATAGGTCCCATGGTTTCCCTTATTTGCAATATCTAGTATATGTATGAATCAAGCAGAAAAGATAAGATAATGTGATGTTAGGAAAATGAACCCTTAGATATGTATTTAAATGTTTTTTTGTTTCATGCATTTGTTTCTAACTCATTTATAAGATTATCTCTTTGTTGCTTTGTATGTCCCTTCCCCACAGTATAACCCCTGCTTTCACTATATTTGATGTCGTTATAATTTGTTGAAGGGAAGGGGAAAAACAAGTCGTTTAAATAAGGATACAGGTGGACCCATTGCAACAATGAGAAGGACAAATTGTCATGTCGAAAATGAACTTTACAACTTTGGTTGGGGGGAGGATTCAGTGGGGGGACAGGGGGAGGCTGGGAAGGGATGTGAAGGGTAAACAAAGGAGGAGACTGCAATGCTTGATAAGAAATGTACTCATTATCTTGCCAATGTAATTGTAACCCCTCTGTACAGTATGTTCACAATAAAAAAAAAAAAAAGAAAACTGTTCTTAGAAGCCCTAGCTAAGCATATTGGCTTCAACAGTGGAGAGAGGCCAAAACTTTTTGATATAGTTTCTCTTAATATTTTAGCTACTTAAAATGATTTTACAGTGCCTATTTGGCTCACTATGATTCAGAACAGATTGAATGAAGACAAGAAAATAAATTCCACATCTGAACGAGGCAATTTAAAAGAGTTTTAAATGAGGAACCATGAAGATGGACCAATGGGGGAGGCCTTATAGTCCTTCAGCTTCACTAAACTTCAAGCTAACAAGCTGTGATTAATTGGAAATCAGGAAAGAGCTAAGAGGAGGACATAGAAGTGAGATATAGAAGCATTGTCCTTTGTAACAGACACTGCCATCCACGGTATGGATGAAACCCATGTATGTAAATAGATCTCATATATGAATATTATGCTGAGGCTTTAATTCAGACCCTGGGAACTGGTCTGAATTTCTTGTTTTTAAGGCCAGTGAGCTTCCCCTTCACCCACAATGCTACAGAGTTACCCAGACTCTGAGTTCAAATCCCAGGCCTAGCAGAACAATGATGCAAATTCCCAACCAAGGCCTTATTAGTTATTTATTTATTTACTTACTTACTTATTTGCCAAGCCAGGGGCTTGAACTTAGGTCTTGGCAACTCTGCCACAGCCAACCCTGGTTTCCTAGGACCTGAGTTCAAATCTCGGGGCTGACAAAAATAATAAGGAAGAGGATAAAACTGAGAAGTTCAAGAAGGTGGTTTTACTTTTGTTTTCCTTTGTATTGTGACCATCCTGGGTCTAAATGACAAGGCCCAGAAAGTTCACATGACCTTGCATTGCTGATGTTTGGTGGGCTACTAGGGAAGCCATAGCCGAAACCAGCAACTTATGCCTGGAGGTCGAATCCTGGGACTGCCACTAATGAATGGCGGGATGGTGTAATAAATGCATTCCGATGTTACATCTGTACAAATGGAATGTTATAAAAGTAACAATTAAATTAGTAGTTAGTGTATGATTTTCATATTATAAAATTATATACAATTATACTTCATTGCTTATTTTCAATTAATACTTTATTATTTATTCAGTCATGATACTTAAAAAAGGAAGGAATAATTTAGTTGCTAATAATTGGTATATGCAATTTCATAATATACAGACATCTCTCTCATTTTATACATATACATTTATTTATCTATCTATCTACCAATCTACACATGTATCTGTTTATACACTTGTCACTCCTGGAGCTCAGTGGTAGAGTGTTCCGCTAGTACGTACAAAGCCCTGGTTTCGATTGCTCACTACCACATGCTCAGAAAAATCTGGAAGTTGAGCAGTTCCTCATAAATCAAGAACTAGCTTTGAGCATAAAAGCTTATGTCTAGACTCTTACTCAAGACCCAAGACTGGCACCAAAAATAAATAAATAATGTTCTGAACACAACCACATAAGGATAAGACTGCAAATACCTCATCACAGAGCAAGATGGGAGTTTCATGCTGACAGCTGCCACCTAACCTGACTTAGCTAGAGGTAAACTGCTGCAACCCAGCTCCATGGAACCAGATGCTGATGGCTCACTCACCCCTGTCATCCAAGATACTCAGGGGCTGAGATCTGACACTGGTGAGTTTAAAACCCAGCCCTGGCAGGAAGTCTGCAAAACTCTGAGTTGTGGCTCAAAGTGGTAGAGCTTTAGCCACAAACTAATGATCTTAGGATAGTAGCCCCAACCTTTCAGTGCAATCCCCGTGGCTAACTCTCCTCCCCGCCACAAAAAAAACATCCCTCTAAACAATTAGATGTGAACTTTGTGCAGTTTGTGATGTGTTTCTGAAAGAATGGTGATAATGATGAAAACATCCTAATTCTAATGATAGCTTGTGGGATACAGCTATGTGATGCGTCCTTCATGAAGTGTTGTGTGCTGAGTCCTTCACAAGATGCATTCTTTCATCTGGTCCTTGTAAGAGCTCCACAACTAAGACGATTGTGCACATGAGAAAGTTGAGAGTCAGATATGTCCCCATGTTAAGGCTAAAATTATGTATGTACTGAACTCTAATGAGTTGTCTCCTGCAGACAATTGTTTTGGTTTATTTTTCTCTGTCGTAAATGTTGAACTCAGGGCCTAGACACAGACCCTTCCCTGTTAAGCTCATGGCTAGTGCCCTATCAGGTGTAGCCAAGAACCCTAGGTGTCTGTAACTGAGGTCTGTCATCCTGCCTACTCAGGAAGCTAAGATCTAACAATCTTGGTTCAAAACTATCCCAGACACAAAAGGTCACATGAGACTCTTATATCCTACTCACCACTTAGCAACTTGAAGTGGAAGCCGGGCGCCACTGACTCATGCCTGTCATCCTAGCTACTCAGGAGCCTGAGAGCTGGGGATCATGGTCCAAAGCTAGCCTAGGCAGGAAATTCCTTGAGATGGTTACCTCCAGTGAACCACCAGAAAGCCTGAAGAGGTGCTGTAGCTCAAGTGGTAGAGCAGGAGCTGAAGAGCTCAGAGACAGCACCCAGGCTCAGACTTCAACTCCTCCAACTTATAAGAAAAGAAACTAAGAAACCTGAAGTAGAATTCAGGGAATGGGTCTTAGGGGAAGAGTGCTTTGCATATATGAAACCCTGGGTTTGAATCCTCAGTATCATATCACTAGAAAAAAAGCCTGAAGTGGCTCTGTGGCTCAAGTGGTAGAGTGTTATCCTTGTACAGGTGAAACTCAGGAACAGTGCTCAGGTCCTGAGTTCAAGCTCCAGGACTGGTGCATGCATGCATGCATGCATGTGTGCACGCGTGCATGCGTGCACGTGCACACACGTGCACGCACAAACACACACACACACACACACACACACACACACACACACACACACACACACACACACACAGACCAGAAGTGAAGCTGTGACACCAAATGGTAAAGCAAAGGGCTTCTGCTCTGAGCTCATGGTCAGCACCATGGTCCTGTTTTTAACCATGAAACCTAGCCACACAGGGCCTAACTAAGAGAGGTCAAAGGTTTCAAAATCTGATGAGCTTCACCAGCCCTAGATGACAGGAAGCACTGTAATATTACACATAAGCTTAGATTTAGCAAGCTTCCAGAAACCTAGGGAGGTACCGTTGCCAATAATGAATCATTTCATCAGGTTCAGCTCTCAGTTGTCTGCCAGAAGGACTCTTGAATTAATTGTAGCAGTTTGTTTCAACACTAGGACATAGTCTAACAAAGACAGGATAAGTACAGGGAACTTGGCCTGATATGAGAGGCAGCACAAATGAAGGCTTCTTGTCAAAAAAGAGCACTGGGGAAAGAGCTTGGGGTACAAAGAGGCCTTTTTCTCCTGGCCTTCAGAGTCTTCCCACACATCCTCACTAATTGCCCAGGATGAATTGTTTGTTAAACAGCTGTACAGGAGTGAGGCTTTTTGTCTGCCTGTTCCAACAATGAGGCAGAATTCCTCCAGCAGCCTGGGGTGTGGAGAAACTCTCAAGCTACACTGGGAACAGTGAGGGAGAGCCCTGGAACCAGCACTGTCTTGAATGAATTCTCTGTGCAATGAAATAATTCTATTCAAAGCAAATTTCCTATCTGGGTGCCTTTCAACATAGCAACTCTGGATGTTCACTGGTAGAAATACATGCATACATACACAGACATATGTAGTTACTGGCTTTTTTGTGTGTGGCAGGTCCTGAGGCTTGAACTGTTAGCCTAGACATTTTCCCTGAGCTCTTTTTGCTCAAGGAAGCATTTTATTGTGTCTTAAACCATGATTACCCTAGGCTGGGGTGCAGCTTTTACACCCACAGATGATCCAGGGATCCTAGGACTGAATTCAACTCCTAGCACTGGTAAAAAAAAAAATCAAACCAACACAAATGGAGGAGGGAAAAAAAACAGGAAGTTTCACACAACCGTTTTACCTTTGTTTCCTTTGCACTTGACCATCCTGGATCTCAATGACTCTGCTTGAAAATTGAATGTGACCTTGCATGGCTGAAGACTGGTGGGCTATCAGTGAAGCCTGAGCCTAACCCACACACCTAGGTCCTGAGTTGGATCCTGGGACTAGCACCTACACACTGCTGAAGAGCCTATGTTCCTATGTATAGGAACAGTAATAGAATATTTGCAATGTACTAATTGAATTACTAATTAGCTAGTCATTCTAGTATAAGATTGTATGCAATAAATTCAAGTCACTGATTAATTTGGTATGTTATTAAGTCTTCTACTGTGATTAATTAATTAAATTAATTAATTAATTAATTTTAGACCAAATAATTGGTAGTAATAGAATATATAAAAATAAGATATAGACATCACTCTTTATATAGTTATGTACTAGAGTCTACATAAATGTCTATCTGTCTCTATATACATTTATAGCTGCATATATATATGTAAATACACACACACTGCATCTACACAACTATGTGCTTATATATTGGCCAATCCTAGGGCTTGATCTCAGGTCCTCAAATTTGCCCCACAACTTCACTTGCATCAGACTGGTGTGCTAACCTTGACCCATTCATGAAGTGGGCCTTCTAGGCCCAGAGTTCAAATCACAGAACTGCCAAAAATTTAATCCTGATGGAAGAAGCCAATTGTCCCACTTGTTTTCCTAATTGGTGAAAATCCAGGTCTCAAGAATGATGTTTAATACACAGGCAAATCTATGTCCTATGTAATAGGATGTAAAAAATGTTATATGCATAATCATACTCACTAATATACATAATAAATAAATAAATCACAAAATGAATAACTACATTAACTGCAATATGCAGTAAACATGTGTATGTAAATATAAATCATGTACTTAAAATATATGAGTGCTAAGACTTGACTTCAGGCCCTGGGAACAGGCCTGACTTTCTTGTCTCCCAGCACGGTGAGTTCCCACTTCCCCCACAGTGCTGCAGATTTACCCATTGGGTGCTGTGTGCTGAGTCTTTCACGTGTTGCTGTGTGCTGAGACCTTCAAAGAGTGCCATGTGCTGTGTCTATAACAGGGTGCATTCTTTCATCTAGTCCTTGTAAGAGCTCCACAACTGAGATGATTATGCAGACAAGAATATTGAGGCCCAGATAACCTGAAATGGCTCTGTGGCTAAAGTGTTAGAGCACAAGACTTTAGCTAAAGAATTCAGGGACAGCACCCAGGGCCCAGACTTCAACTCCTACAACCAACAACAACAAAAACAAAAAGACAGAAACATACTAACAAACCTGAAGTAAAGGGCTGTGAATGTGCCTTAGGCATAGAGTGCTTTGTATATATGAAACCTTGGGCCTGATTACTCAGTAAGACCTTACCAGAATAAAGCCTGAATTGGCTCTGTGGCTCATGTGGGAAAGGGCTATATTTTTACAAGAGAAACTAAGTACAATCATCATGTTCTGAGTTGAAGTTCCAGGACTAGTGTATGCACATACACACACACACACACACACACACACACACACACCACAGAAAGAGAGAGAGAGAGAGAGAGAGAGAGAGAGAGAGAGAGAGAGAGAGAGAGAGAGAGAGAGAGAGAGAGAGAGAGAGAGAAGCAGAAGTGAAGCTGTGACACAAAATGGACAAGCAATAGAGTTCTGCTCTGAGCTCATGACCAGAACCCAGGCCTTGTGTTCACAATCAAAACCTAGCCACCCAGGGTCCAACTAGGAGAGGTCAAAGATTTCAAAACCTCATGAGCTTCACCAGCCCCATATGACAGGAAGTATTATGATATCTGACATATGCTTGGATTTCCCAAGCTTCAGGAAACCAAGGAGAGGCATCATAGTCCCATCATCATCTTCAATGAGACATTTCATTAGGTTCAGCGCCATAATTGTGTTCCAGAAGGACTTCTGAATTACATTTAGCACTGTATCCAACATGGGAACATAGTCTCACAAAGGCAGAGTAAGTGCAGGAAACTTGGCTTGTCACGGGAGGTGGCACAAATGAAGGCTTCCTGTCAAAACAGAGCACTGGGGAGAGATAGATTGGGGTACAAAGAGGCCTTTTTCTCCTGGCCTTCAGAGCCTGCCCACACTCATCCTCACTAATTGGCCTGGATGGAGTTGTTCATTACACAGCTCTACAGGAGTTAGGCCTTTGGTCTGCCTGTCCAGACAATGAGAGAGACTTCTTCCAGCAGGCCTGGGGTACAGAGAATCCCTTAGGCTATACTGGGCCCTCTCATGGGATGCCCAGAGCATGCACTGTCATGAAAGCTGTCTCTGTGCTATGAAATCATTGTATTGAGAACAAATTTACTAGCTTGGTGCCATTCATAATAGCTACTCTGGTGTTTCACCAAAAGGAATGCATCCATACATACACAAAGACATGGAGGTACAGGCTCTTTTGGGGTGCCAGGCCCTGGAGTTGAACTATGAGCCTAGGGGTTGTCCCTGAGATTTTTTTGTTCAAGGGTAGTGCATTAGCCTTGAATCACAGTCCCACTTCTGGGTTTTTCTATTATCTTTTAGAAAAAGCATTTCAAGGACTCTCCTAACTGGGCTGGATTCAAACTGATAATCTCCACACCTCATCTGCCTGAGGAGCTGGGATTATAGTCAGCAGACACTGACACCTGCCTTTCTTTGCTTCTTCATTTTTCAATCTGGACAACGTAATTTCTTCACAAGGTCATTCCAATAGTTTGAATTAATAAGTAAACTACCCAATGTTCTTTATAGCTGCATTCTCTGAGAAGGATTTTCTCTCCTCATTTTCTCCTCTGGTCACAGTTTAGAAGTCAAAAGAGGGAAATGAGTGTCATAGGATTTGGGAGCTAAGGTCCACAGTTCATGCCAGCTCTGTCACTTAGCTTTGAGCTGCAGTGAATTTACTGTCTCAGGATGAAAGAACTGAAAGCTGGAGTGATCCTCATACTGTCTGCTTTGCTCCTTTCGCCTATAAAATTATCCAATAGTTATGAGTGTTATGTGTCTCCAACCTGAAGTATCTAGAACCCACTAGAAGCATGTTCATGTTTCTGTTTTGCTAGTACCTCCCAAGATTTAGACTAAAGTTTTGTGTGGAGCGGCTTCTCAGCGAATCCATGAGGAAAGCCACTTGAAGCCTCATCAGGAGATCGCCATCCAAAGTCAGCCCGAGCAGGAAAGTCTTTGATACTCTTATATCCAATAAGCTACCTGAAAACCAGAAGAGGAGCAGTGGCCCAGATGGTAGACCTCCAGCTTTAAGAGAGCCGAGCAGGAGATACAGGACAGACTAGGTAAGCCTGGGTGGACCTTATATCCAATTAATGACCAGATGGCTGGAAGTGGAGCTGTGATGGAAGTAGAGCCTCAGCCTTGAGCAAAACAACTGAAGAATGCATGGGGCCCTGAGTTTAAGCCCTGGGATGGCCACACAAATTCAAAAAGAGAAGGCCAAGTTATGTACTAGTACCCTACTTATGTGTGTATATTACCTCCCTGAGTGCAAACAGATCATATGTATTGCTTTTGCTTTTATTTACTGATTTATTTTTCAGATATGGTTGTTGCACATACCACATCATTCTCTTCATTTCTGGCCATGGCTTTTCTCTTCCATGGTTCCAGGCCTGTGTCCTTATATGATGCATACTTAAGCTCTCAGCAGCCTTTATTTAAACTTATTTATGAGGCCAAGGTAGAAACAGTCACAAATCAGGCAGAAGAGAAGATCAGGGTTCGTAGAAATAACCAGTATTCAGAAAATTAAACTTGGGGACATAAGTTGGTAGCATACTTATGTAAAAACTACCATTAAGAAAAAGAAGAGGAAGCTGGGAATGTGGATTAGTGAGAGAGTGTTTGCCTAGCATGCAAGAAGCCCTGGGTTCGATTCTTCAGTAGCACATACACAGAAAAAGCCAGAATTGGTCCTATGGCTCAAGTAGTAGAGTGATAGAGACAGCCCAGGCCTTGAGTTCAACCCATGAACTGACAAAGAGATAGCTAGCTCACTAGGTATGTAGGTATGTAGGTAGATAGATAAATTGATAGATAGACAGACAGACAGACAGACAGACAGACAGACAGATAGATAGACAGATAGATCGATAGATAGATAGATAGATAGATAGATAGATAGATAGATAGATAGATAGATAGATGGATGGATGGATAGATAGATGGATGGATAGATAGATAGATAGATAGATAGATAGATAGATAGATAGATAGATAGATAGATAGATAGATAGATAGATAGATAGATAGATAGATAGATAGATAGATAGATAGATAGATAGATAGATAGATAGATAGATAGATAGATAGATGATAGGTGAATCTGGTCTTACATTTCAGGAGGAAAGAAGGGAACAATTCCCAGTCATGAGGCCTTCTGCAGTGCTCTAGGCCACCAGCATCGCCATCACACACCACAGTGCAGGAAGACTGTCTCTATCCCACTCCTCAAGCAGCAGAAGAGCCAAGAGGGCAGAGCCAGGTTCTAACTCAGGTGCTTGTAGATAGTAGAGAAAGGGCCCTGCCTCTCCTTGGACTGGGGATTTGCATTAATGATATGGAGAATGAAGGAAGGAGAATGGACTGGCAGAGGTAGAAGAAGGGCCTTCAAATCTGACAGAGAGTCAAAAACCTACTCCCTAAGACCAGAGAGTAGGATTTTTCTACTCTGTTCCTCCCATCTCCCCCACTAAACTGGCTCTCTATTGGTAACATAAAGATAGCCTGAGGCTCCTTTTACCTGAGGGAAGAAGGTTAATTAGTCATTGTTTGAAGAGGCTGAGAAAAGCCTGACCTAGTGTAACTCTAACAAATGTTTGAAGTTTTCCCTTTGCAGGCTGTGCCTAGAATGAATGAAGTGGTTTTGCAGCTCACTTCCCTGTTGATTGTCCACATTCTGCCTCCTAATCCTGCAGGCCTAGGTCTCTTCACCTAGCCTGGCTTTTGAAACTGTTTCCTGTCCTTCAAATTCAGTGTTACACTGGAGTTCTTCCTGCTAACAGGGTTAAGCCTTGGATCCAGAGAACTTTATTTGAACCCAGGATGTGTCAACAATGTTTCTTTCCTGTTTCTATAGCTTGAGAACTCTAAGAACATTTAGAGTGCAAATAACCTCTCATCACCAAGGGAAACACAGGAAGCTCTTGAACATCTAACCTTTCAGAAGTGGAATTCAGAGTATCGAAGAATTTCCTGCCTTGGCTGGCTTCACCCTGTGATCCTGAGACCACAGTCTCCTGAGCTGGGGTGATGGGCCTGAGCTACTGGTGCTGTACTAGGTTCAGAACTGTAATGACATTGACAATAGAAGTCAAGTGCTTATCACAGAAGGCTTGGGGAGCATATTATGCCTTTCAACATTGGACCTTTCAGAACTCTGTAGGCCACAAGGTTATAATGTTAGAGTTTGAGAGGCTGGGCAGATGGATCTGCTATACTTGGACCTTGAGCCCTGACTCCAACTCTGGTGTACATCAATGTTCATTTTCCAGAAAATGTTCTCATAATTCGAAAATAGGAAAAGTACTTTGATTATCCCACACTCTATTTCCAGTTTTTTCTCAGACTGAAGCCTGGTGCTGTCCCTGCACCCTTCAGCTCAAGGTGAACACTCTACCATTTGAGCCACAGCACCATTTGAGTTCTTTAGGTGATTCATTGGAGATAAGAGTCTAACAGGCTTTCCTTGTGTAGGCTGTCTTGTAACTGTGGTCTTTAGATCTCAGTCTCCTGAGAAGCTAGGGTTCCAACAGTGAGCCACCAGCATCTGGACTATTGTTTTTGCCAGTCCTGGGGCTTGATCTAAGGGCCTCGTACTGTCTCTGAGCTTCTTTTTCTCAAGGCTAGTGCTCTATCACTTGAGCCACTCCACAGCTTCTGGGTTTTTCTGAGTATGTGGCACTGAGGATTCAAACCCTGGCATTCATGCATGCTGAGCAAGCTCTATACCACTAAGCCACATTCCCAGCCCCACCCTTACAATTTTATCCTGCAACTTGCCTATCCTCAAGAAAAGGTTTCTGAGTATAAATCAACTAAAGAAATCCCTATAGTAAATTGCCAAAAGATAACTAAGACAAAGCTCATACTTGGGAGAGACTCTAAACATGTGATGACTGTTACTAATGCCTCCATTTAATTATGTATCATGTTTCAACACTTAATAAAGTATTAATGAAAAACAAGTCAATGACCTGATTTATTGTGTATAATTTTATAATAGATGTACAAAACATAATAAATATTATGTGTATAATAATACTAAATACAATAAACTATAAAATGAATAAAATAAAATAAATACAAAATCAATAATTATAATAATCAGTATATAATAAACATGCATATGTACATATATATCAGATATTACACATGTATATGAATATTTTTTACATTGCAGGGCCTCAATGCAGGCCCTAGGAACTCTAGCTTGAATTTCTTTTCCTCATGGACAGTGAGCTTCCCCTTCACTCATGGTGTAAAAGAGTTACTCAGACAATGAGCTCAAATCCCTTCAATGGCAGAAATACTGGTCCCAGTTCCAAGAGAGTGACTTAATATTTTTAATGGAAGCACTTATGTTTATTCAGTTCCATACTGAACATTTAAAAGAAAGCAATGTAGAATTTTGTACAGCTAGTCAGATATCCTTCCTTACCCCCAAAATACTTCTTTGAGCACTACATTACAGTTACATTAACAAAGTAATGAGTACATTTCCTATTGAGCATTGTTGCTTCCTCCTTAATTCTCCCCCTACCTGTTGGATCTTCATCTGTCCCGCAGAAGATAGACGGGGTCCCAGAAAAGATAAGTTTGCTGCTAGCCCATTCGCCAGCCTCCCATAGCCCCAGAGACAGTCAGATGCAACAGGGAGTCAAGTCAAGCAGGAACTTGTTTATCACCATGCAGCAAGCAATTTTTAAAGCAAACAACTGTGTGGCATAGAAGGGGAGGGAAAGGAACCAACCAATCACTGTAGAGGTCACCTTATCATGCACCAAAGCTTTCTATACTTTCCCTGCTGTCTTCGAGCTATTCAAGTACAGATGTCACTTTGCCTGGTTGTGGTACACAGTCAGATTTTAACATAAACAACTGGGACTCTGCCCACTCAACTGCCTCTCAGTGCCACCTTTGCTGTCCATGTGCCCTACAGCTTCCCCCTTTTTGTTTTAATGGCAGACCCACCTCTTTGCTGAGGTTCAGGTCAGGGCACCTCTTATGAGGTTCGCCCAATTGGCAACTCCTTTTCCGTGGTTCACCTAAAGTATGGAGTAATCTTCAGCACTGAGCTTATCATAATAGACACGGAGAACCATGCGTTGGATCTCTTGGGCTCTATCCTTTTCGATATAACCCCAACCCCCACATCCTGCCCATCTCCCAGTTAGTTATCCTTTTTCCCTCCTCAGTAAAGTTAATAAACGTCAGCCCCACCACAGTTAGAAATGCCCGAAGCAGTTTGATTACTTCTGGGACATATATAAAAGTCAGTATCTTATAAGGTTGACCTTTTTAAAGCATGGGAGCAGCCTGGGTATTGGGTTACCACACATGAGGCATAGTGCATCCTCGTGGGCCCCCACACTCAGGCAGTCCTTGGTAAAGGGGGGTCTCAATCTCCAACATCCTAGGATCCTCTAGCCAGGTCAAAGATGTCAAAATGAAGCTCAGGCCACCAGGTCGAAGGTACAGCTTCTCTTTTGGTGCTGTTGATGATTTCTCCATTGCCAGTGCTAATCACTGCCCAGGTCACCCTTTGAGGTTGATGTGGATTCCATAGGGCCATTGCCAGGACTGGGAGGGTCAGGACAGCCAACAGCTGGAGTATCGCCGTCTGCAATTGTTTGAGAACACAAGAGCTTCTCAAGGGCTGGTTGCCCTTGGGGATGATTAGTAATTATCTTTTAAGCTTTCACTCTTTTAAACACAAGCCTCGACCAGCATAGCTGTTTTACTTTCCTTCTTGGTTAGTTTATCATTGGGCTTCTTCTTGTATAGAGGAAATGGGTAAAAACTTAAAGTGCCTGGCCGGGATCCAAATGGGGGCTGTCTCCCCTATGGGAAAAACATATCTGAACTCACTGCCCATGGTAACTAGGGGGTCAGGTCCACTCCATTGTTGTGTCAGGGGGTCCTTCCGCCTGACTTTCACTTGGGGCTTAGGATTTAGTTGTCCCCAGTGCTTCTGAAATCTGGATTCAATTGCCCCTTTTGAAAAATTTAAAATGTTAATGGTAAACAAAGCTATCTGTAACTATATATGGGGGTTAACTCCCCCTTTTTGTTTTACTAATTGCTCGTTAAGACATTGGTGATTTCTTTCTATAATTGCTTGGCCTTGGGGATTATAGGGATTTCCTGTAGTATGAGTAATATGCCATCTGTCAAAGAACTCTGACATTGCTTTACTAACAAAACAAGGTCCATTATCGGTTTTAACTTGTGCTGGTAGACTCAAGGTGGCAAAGCATTGAAGAAAATGTGCTTCTGAATGTTTAATTCTTTCTCCTGAATGTGCTGTGGCCCAACATACTCCTGAATAGGTATCTATAGAAACAAAAATATATTTAAGCTTACCAAAGGCTGGGAAATGAGTCACATCAGTTTGCCAGAGGACATTGGGTTTGAGGTCTCTGGGATTTACCCCTGGTGGTTGTAGTGGGGGTACTTTTAAGAAGGGCTGGCATGTTTTATGGGTATGTACTATCCTTTTGAGGTCTTTTGCAGGAATCTGAGGAAATCTATGTTGAAAATTATTGTGGGTTAAATCATTTAAACGGGTGGCTTCTTGTAGCAGTAAAGCTTGTGGCCAGTAGCTAACTGGTCAGCCCAATTATTGCCTAGGGATAAAAACCCAGGAAGTTTTGAATGCCCTCTCAAATGTTGAATGTGAATAGGGGCTCCCTGTCCATCTAATAGGCCCTTAAAGGTGTCCATAAGGAGGAAAATAGGGTTTCCATCCAGCTTAATATGTGCCTGGGGAATATGAGGGAGCAAGTTAATCATATATAAACTATCAGAATACAAATTAAAGGGTTTTTGAATGTCCCAAAGGGCCATAATTACAGCAAACATTTCTTTTTATTGTGCTGACCCTTGACAAGATTGAAACCTTTGTTGGCTCGGGGTCTTTTGTTGCTCCTCAAAGGCTGCATACGCAGAGCCTGTTTTACCTCCATCAGTAAAAACATGGAGGGCACCGGGAATAAGTGTAGGAGAAAATAGAGAAGGCATTATGAGGGAAAGTGGCCATAACATGACGGTCCATTTAGATGACCTATAATGGTAGTCAATTTGACCTAGAAACCCTTCCAGGGAGAGAGCAAGTTGAGCATTGGCTCAAGTGAGCACTCAACGTCTGCCACCCGAAAAGGAAAAACAATGGAGTGAGTGTCAAGGCCATAATGACTTTGGGATTGGGTCCTTCCCTTGACAATAGCATCGGCAAGTTCTGTCTGAGAGTACACACGAGGTGTGCCCCCCCAGGGGAGTGTGAACCCATTCTAATGGCTCCCCCAATTTGACTTAAACCTGCAGAAATCAATCTGCAAACAATGAGAGGGAAATGAGCTTAAGAATAGAATACCTCTTCAAGGAAAGTTCATCCAGGGCTCTTTGGAACTGTAAAAATATTGTCCAATGGCTGATGTAATTGTAATAACTTCTTGGGGTGTCCTGTCTTTTAGTTGGGTGAATAAGGGCACAAGACTATCTGTAGGGATGGGAACCCATGGCAACAGTCAATTGATTTCCCCTAAAAGACTTTGAAGTTGGGTTAGGGACAGAGATGCTGAAATATCCAGCAAAGGCTTAAGGGGGCTGGCCTGAGTCAAGGTAAGGTGGGATCCGAGCACCTTAAAAGGAGGTACATTTGAATTTTATTTAGGGCTCTGGTAAAACTCCCCCTTATATTTTAATATGGTGAGAACCTGGGCTAGAAGGCCCTCCAGGCGGCCCAGGTCTTGGTGCCCCAGAATTATGTCATCCATGTAGGCATAGGCAAGGGAGGTGTCTGAAACCAGCACAGGCCCTAAAAGTGTGGCCAAGTATTGTTGGCAAAAGACCAGGCTTTTGGCCATTCCCTGTGGCAGCACCGACCATTCAAACCCCCGATCAGGATGGGAAAAAATTAAGAGAAGGGATGGAGAAGGCAAAGTTCTTGCAGTCATCCAGATGCAAGGGGATCAAAAAAGAAAACAAACTATCTTTACTATCAATTACAACCAAGGTATATTCTGAAGCGGGAGTCCAGGGCATACCTGTTAGTGAATTCTTACTAGCTCCATCCTTTCAGTTGCCTTACATAGATCTTGGAGCATGAACCAAGCCCCGGATACATTTTGGATAACAAATACAGGTGTGTTCCAAGGACTCACAGAAGGGAGTATGTGCCCAAGTTTTATCTGTTCCTCCACCAAAAGGTGAAGCGCTACAAAGTTAGGTTTGGTCAATGGCTTCTCGGTTTTCACCTAATGGGAGGTACTTGGGGGACAATTGCCTTTAGGATTGGGGGTGCACTCAAGTGGGTCCCTTTTGTACTTCTCTGTACTTATGAAAGTTAAAAATCCTTTTTCTTAACTCCCTCTAGATCCTGTTTAAGCCTTTGTGCTTCTTCTCCATCCAGGATATCACATAGGATGCTCAAAGGTCTGTAGTGATCACAGCATCCATTTCTCTTAGCATGTCTTGCCCTAGTAAATTGGCGGTGAGATTTTTTGCCACTAAAGGGCATATCTTTCCCTGCTCTCCATCTAGGCTAGTCCATTTCATAAAGGCGACAAACTCTTTGGACTGGGAGTTGCCCCCTACCCCCAATATCGGGAGCCCGTGTGCAAGTTTCCAGTCCTAGGACACTTCCTCCTCCCTGAGTATGGTTCAATCTGCCCTCATGTCAATTAGGCAGTGAAACTGCTTTACACCTATGAAAATACTCATTTTAGGGAGGAGTCCTTCCCCCAGGGGGATGGTCCAATGGGCCTGGGTCGTCCTGTCATGAGGCTGCCTGGGCCTTACAGCAGAAGGGGTTCCTCCTTGAGCTAACGGGGCTGGAAGATGTCTCTTCCCTAGTTTAAAGCTTTCTCATCTAAATCAAATTTGGATTGACAATCCTTTTTCCAATGGTACCCCTTTCTGCACCTGGGGCAGGGTGTAGGAGGTGGTTTGGAACCCCCTGGGCTGGTTGGTGGGGGGCCAGGGGGGATTGTTGTGAATAGTCCCTCTTAAAGGGGCCCTCCTGTTCTCATTTAAAACAAGTCCCTCTTCCTGATGGGCTTGGGATTCCTTGGCCCTGGGCTGCCAGAGCCTGGGTAATAGCCTCAGACATTGCAGATGTCTGAGCCTGTAAAGGTAAAGAGAGTGATTGGGCCTGGGCTGTTGCATTCCACATCCTGTGAGGCCACCACCCATGTGCTAGGGAACACTCTTTCAATCCCACACAGTCTGTGTGGTGGTCTGCATTCATCCCTTCCCAAACCAGTAGCTTTACAAACTGATCTCAGAGGTTCCCTGCTGGCGACTTGCGGTGAACACTCTGTTGGACTTGATCTATAAAATCAGGTAGAAGCTCACCCAGTTTTTGTCTCACTCCTGCTATGGGGGACTCAGTGGGCCCTTCATCCAATTAGTACCACTTGGCAAGTCCTGCCTGCCTCACCTGGTAACAGTACAGGCCAGGTATTGCGGCCTGTGGGATGCCGGTGGAATATCTTTCACCTGTCCCTGTTAACATAGCATCAGTAATCGGTATTGTGGGTTGAGCCTCCCAGGTATTCTCCTCCTGCCCTCTGCATTCCTCCTTAAAGAAGGCACACGATTTAATAAACTGAGAACTGGTGAGGACATCTTTAGTCACATCTAGCCAGTCCTTAGGGACACAAGTGTGATAAACAATGTCCTGTAATAGGGTCTGGGCCCAAGGAGAGTCCGGACCATCCTCTTTCACTGCCTTGCAGAGCTGATTAATATCCTTGGCTTCCCATGGATATTATTCCAAGGGTCTGTTAGCTCCGGTGCCAGATTGACTGAATACGCTTGGGGAATTGAATCCTTTGGCCCAGGGTCCAGGCTCCCAGGTGGCCCTTACTTTACAAGGTAGGACTCAGTATAGGTTATTTCCCTGGCCCTCAGCTTCTCAGTGGAAGGTCTGTAGGGGTCCAGATCTCCCAGGTCCCTTTGTAGGGCCGCATAGGGCACTGTACCTTCCCCCCAATTGTGGGAATAGGGTGAGGGCCTAGGACAATCAGGGGCACCCAAGTCAGAGGGGGTAACCCCTTTTCCTTCCCACTTCCCAAGTCCTCTTTTACCCCCTCTAGGCCTAATGTTGCCCCCTCCTCCTCCTTCTCTGAGATAGCATTACCCATACTAAGGATTTCACTTACCCTTAGAGACCCCTTACCCTCGGCTGGAATATTTTCCTTTTGTGACCCATGTTAGGTGCCAGATGTTGGGTCTTGGTCCATCCCGAGGAAGATGGACTGGGTCCAAGGAAAGGTAAGAGCGCCGCTTGCCCATTCCCCAGCTTCCCCTAGCCCTGGAGACAGTCAGAGGCAGCAGGGAGTCAAGTCAAGCAGGAACTCTTTTATTACTATGCTGTGATTTTTTTATCTATCTTCTATTTTCTTCCTCCATGGTATAACCCGTTTTCACTGTATTTGATGTTGGTGACCTGCATCTTGCATATACATTTTTCTACTGTGGGAGTGGAAGGAAAATAAAATTCTGAAACAAGGACACAGTATGACCCATCATAACAATGAGATGAACAAGACTCTATGTTGAAAACGAACTTTACAATTTGGGGATGGGAGGGGGGATTTGGATGGTGGGGAGAAAAGGGATGGCAGGGGAAAAACAAATGAGGAGGTAACAATGCTTATTAGATAATGTATTCATTAACTTACTTATGTAACTCTAACCCCTCTGTACACCATTTTCACAATAAAAAACGAAAAAAAATTATCCTGGAGTACATTAACTTCAAATTTCCTAAGTGCTTTGTAAATTAAGACCAATTTTAAGTGGGAAGAAAGGTCTCAGAAACATTTTTTGTTAGTGTGTGTATTGTGCATTATTTCCCAAGTTTACATAAGTTAATAGAAGGAGAAACAATAGGAATAGAAGAAAGAGAAGTTCTATGCTTATGTCTCTGCAAATGAGACAACTTTGAAA
The DNA here is from genome assembly GCF_024711535.1 of Dipodomys merriami. Classification (NCBI taxonomy): domain Eukaryota; kingdom Metazoa; phylum Chordata; class Mammalia; order Rodentia; family Heteromyidae; genus Dipodomys; species Dipodomys merriami. The sequence goes on from NW_027202727.1 coordinate 2,271,293, forward strand.
CAATAAAGCCAAGGCCAGTATGTAGATCTATGGGAGTGATATAGAGAAAGCATTACTCCTAAGTGGAACATGAAGGATGAGGCCACTCTCTTTCTTCTACTAGCTCTAAACATGCTAGCTAATCATGCAAATTTGTAAAAAAAAAAAAAAAAAAAAAAAAAAGTAGAATGGAATAATAATTCTGGTTCCAAGCAAGTCAGATATAAGAGCATGGACTTAACTGGAAAAAAGGGCATGTTGAGGGAGCATGAATTATACTAGCAATGAACTGGTGCCTAAGATCACATTTCTTTTTCTCTTTTGCTTTCTTTTTCTTTTTCTTTCTTTCTTTTTTCTTTTTTTGATGCTAGTGGGGCCTGAACTCCAGGCCTGGGCACTGTCCCTCTACTCTTCAGCTCAAAGCTTGTGCTCTACCTCTTGAGCCACAGCACCTCTTCCAATTTTCTGGTGCTTCATTGGCGATAAGTGCCTCAGAAAATTTCCTACCCGTGCTGGATTTGAACTGCAATCCTCAGTCTCAGCCTCCTGGGTAGCTAGGACTATAAGCGTGAGCCACTGGAAACTTGCTTAGGATCATATTTCTAACAGTGTACACTCAGCATATGAAATGTGTATGTCCATCTATCTTTATATGAACTCGAGTTAAAAATCTGGGCTACAGCTTAGATTTTACAATCACAAAAATGTTTGTAGTTGAAGAGTTGATACTCCTGGATAAATAAAGCCTAATAATGTAAAGGAGTCTGGGAAGTTCAGTTTGCATCCGGCCTGGGCAGAACAGTCTTTGAGACACTATCTATAATTAACTAGCCAAAAGCTACATTGGAAGAATGGCTCAAGTGATGGAATTCAGCAAGATTGCTGAATAAGAACTTGAGGTTTTTGCATACATATATACAAACATGCACATACAGAGGCACATATATGTTCAAACACACATATGAAACAACTCGCAGAATGTGTAGAAAAGTTAGAAAATAATAGAAAATATTTCCTGAGTAAGACTAGAATCAAGTGATAATTTTTAATATTAGAAAGTCCTCAAGGGAACTTTCCCAAAAAAAGCTTGAGAATATTATATAGGTAGGGGCTAGAGATAGAAAGTCAAGTCATCATTAATAAAGGGATCGTATCCATGGAGGAATCAATCAGAGACCCCTTCAGGTGCATCTGAAAATGTTCATATCCTGTGTCAAATGTTAGAATAGCTTTGAACATAGTACATGAACAGTCTGACCCATCAGTCTAGTGGAAAATGTTATTGGAGTCTGTATCTAAATAAACCAACAAACAATGGTAGGACAATGTGATACAAGCCAGGAATTCTAGCACTCAGACTAAGACAGGAGATTAGAAAGTGGAATTACATAGTGATACATTCCCTGGACTAGGTAGTATAATTTTGTCTCAATAAAACAAACCAAGAAAGGAATAAAAAATAAACAAGGAAAGCATACACAGTTGGAAGTTTGGGCTAATTTTGTCATTATGTTTTGAGAAGTCAAGTTTCCTATTGAAATGCAATTAATGGAAAGATTAAAAATTAGAGTTTCATTTTACAATTGTTAACTGCTGATTTCGCTTTTGTAAACTTGCTCGCGCTAGCATTACCCCCCACCCTTTCTGGAAATAAGGAATTGAGTAAAAAGTCTCTGGAGCCCAGATGCCGGCCCTGGGACAAGGTCTGTGGTCATAAATAAAGAACAAACAGGTATGTTTTTCTAGTTCCTGTTTGGAAATTCCCTAAGTGGTCAAATGGGACCCAAGATACAGACCCAAGATAAGGACCACCTGGCAAGTCCAGCAAACTAGGCCAAATGTTAATCAATACCAAGCCTGTAACTATGTAAACTCCCCTCCAGGGTGACCGCTCTTCCTATACTTGCCCGAGCCATCTGTTTTACAAAGAGTGTTATAAACTTCCCCCCATAGTAAAAATGATTGCTGGAGTGTATAGTGACTTTTAAATGGGCCAATCCTGGGACACCTGGTGTTATATGCTAATCTTGTGGTTTTTGCCTTTAAGAATGCCTGTAACCGCTGCTCGGGCTCTCTCCCTTGCTGGGGCAGAGAGGCCTTTTGCGCAAACACTGAATAAACTCCTCTTGCTTGTTGCATCTACTGGTTTGGAGTCTTGGTTTCTGGGGCGCCCTCCCGTAGACGAAAGTATCCCAGGAGTCTGGGGTCTTTCACTAATATATAATCCTCAGTTGTGTTTTAAATATTGTCTTCATTACAGAACATGCCTAGATGCTAAAGAGCTCATGATTCCCAACCAAAAATTTGAAAAAGTAAGAATCATTCTGTTAGATTGTAAAGAAATGATGAAGTATTACAAAAGTATAAGCTTGGAGAAATAGGAAAGTTCATTTAATGTAAGACTTTGTAGACCTGGCTAAATTAGAATTTAGATTTAAAATAAAAATTTTTGTTTGAAATTTAATATTCAATAGGATACTACAAAATTCTTTTCAAGTAGAAGATTTAATTTAGAAATTCACAAATGATTCTGGCATTCTATTTGCCTAGAATATTCCTAGACAATTCCAACAGTTCATGTGTAACATGACAAAGTTGTCAACAAATTGATATTAATTTATAAATTTAGAAAACGAGCAATCTTTTGAGATTTTGGTGTAACATAATATGAAGAGAGCATTTGTGTGACATCTTTTTTCTTCTACCTATACAAAACACAAGAAGAAATTTCCTTAATTATTTACCTCTGTATACAATGAGAAAATACAAGGTTTGGGGGTTTGGTTTTATTTTGTTTTTGTTGTTTGTTTTGTCCTAGGGCTTGACCTCTGGGTCTGCGCACTGTTCCTGAGCCTGTTTTGCTCAAGGCTACTGCTCTACCATTTGAACCTCAGTGCCACTTGTGACTAGATTTTCATGAGCAGTTTATTGGAGATAAGAATTTAAGGAAGCTTCCTGCTTGGGTGGGCTTTGAACCATAATCTTCAGATCTTAATATTCAGATATTCAGATCTCCTGAATATCTATGATAGATAATATATATATAAATATATAATAAAATAAATATAAAATAAAAATAAAAATAATATTTGCAAGTGCTCTGATCTCAGGAATTCCACTGGGGGGAAAACGATGCAGCAAAATTTAGTATAGTGTTCTTTCCGCAAGACGAAGGGCATCACATTAGCAGAAGTGTAGTATTTCTTCACAATAGTGATAAGTTAGTCATGATGTGAATTTAGGGAATTTTAAGGTGTACCTTACAAATTGGAAACTGTTAGTCTAGGATGATTTTATGGAATAAAAATTGGGATTGATTCTCATAGAAATAATAGCTTACTCTGATGAACAAATGTTTGCTTTTGAGGAATTAATTATTATAGATACTTCATAGTTTTATCTTCTACCAAAATGTGTGTACTTTTTCTGTTGACTTTTAAATATGTAACACCTCATTGGAAACTGCATCTATTGCAGATTTAAATAAAATGCAAACAGATACTGTTTTGAATGTCTCTGGTATGGCATGTTCAGAATTTGAAAATGAGTAGTTAGTAGTCATAGGAATGTTGAAGACCATATATATTCTGTCCTCTTAAAAATTATTAAGTTTTAAAAGTTAGGAGTTTCCATAGAATTGAACTGTTTTCTGATTTAGTATGAGAAAATATTAAAAATATTTTTTTCAAAATAATGGCAAGCATATTCTGAAAATATTGTATAGTTTGATAACATTCCAATTGATGTCCCTCTGATAAAGGGGTAATTAATTCAAATTAGCAGCTAAAATGTTCATTTTTTTAAAAAAGTAATATACATAGAATAATATTTACTATACCAATACAGTGAAATTATATTTTATGCAGCTCATTTTTAAATTTAATTTTATTGTCAAGGTGATATATAGAAGGGGTTGTAGTAATTGTAAGGTAGTGAATACATAACATGTCGAAATTTTTACACCCTCCCTCATTTTTCTCCGACTTTTCCTTCACCCCAATACTCCTGACAAGTTGTAATGTAAATTTCCAACATGTTGTCTTGTGAGTATTGTGAGCATTGGTTTGTCCTTTGTCCTTTGTCTCACAATTTTGTTGTGCCTTTTCCCTTGCCAAATTAAGATAAATGTATGCACAATACACAGGATACTGAAATCAAATACAGCAGGGGATAAACCATAGGGGAAAACACAAAAGAAAAAAGAAATCACCTAGTACATTAAAAACAACAACCACAAAGAAAATCCTCTGTTTCAATATCCAGGAGTTCATTTTGCTCAGCATCATCTTATATGGTCATGTATACATAGCTGTTGAGAAATTCTGTTCATCTGCTAGGACTATCCTAGACATTTCCTACTTATTACAAATGAGGAAAACCATGAATCTGTTACTTTGTGGCTTGTTTATTTTACTTAGTAGGATTTTTCCAAGTCTTTCTATTTCCTTATGAATTAGAAGTATAGAATTCCACCGTGTATATATAAATCACATTTTGTCAATTCGTTCATCTACTGAGTGGCATATTGGTTTAAAACATGATTGCATGTAAGTATTATTTATGGTCATTCAAAAATGACATGCCAACTCACCAGATATACTAAAATCATTTCTAAGTAAGATAGTATTTTATAGTGGTACAATTGTTGAGGTATCTGGATGAGTTTATTTTGTATATCTTAGACTTAATTAGGCAAGAAGATATATCATATAGGACAAAAATGGTAGTGACAAAATATTTCCCTTGAGAAAGATATAGGAAACTGCTAGAAGTATGATATAGTTCAGATAATTTTGAAGAATTTAGAAATGCAAGCTCAAGCATGTCTCTTTAAATAATAATTGTGTAAGTGGAATGGCAAAAGAGGGGAAGAGAAGAAAATAACTGACAGTAGATCATTGTCCCAAGTTAGAGTATAAAAAGACATAATCTATAACTTCCAATATAATACGTCCCACTTAATTTAGGTACATGCAGAATATTTACTTGGCTTTTACTTACTTTACTGCTCCAAAATAAATGAACACTTGTAAGAAAAGTTATGTGATTGCCATTGCTTCAACCTAAACACTAACTGTGATGAGCCTTCTTTTTCTCACTTTGCACTTGGAAAATTGTCCCTAAGTTGATGATGTTGTGGCTGATTAGAGTCAGAGTTAGGGACTTCTACTTGTACAATTATCCCAGAATAGTTTAAAGCAGTTTTTTCCCCAAGATATCCAACTACATTATTGAAGCTGTACTTTGAACACACCCTCAAACCTGAGCATATTATTTGAAATTATACTTCAGCATTTCTTGGGACATTCTACTTTGTGCCTATGTCTTCTTTGCACATTCCTTTTGAGTTCATAGTTGCTCTATTTCCATTTCATCTGAACAAACATACATACATACATATATTAAACATATTTAAAATATTATGAGACTCCTTGACTTGGAATTCAGACCATTTTTTATGCCAGGTCTGAGATTTGAACTCAGGGTGTGGGTAAATCTGCAGCACTGTGGGTGATGGGGAAGATCACCATGCTGGAAGACAAGAAAGTCAGGCCTGTTCCTTCAGCCTGAAGTCAAGTCTTAGCACTCGAAAAAATAATATTCGTATACATTTTAAATAAATGATTTATATTTACATACACATATTTACTACATATTGCAGTTAATGTATTCATTTTATTTTGTGTTTTATTTCTTATATATTTTAGTGAGTATGATTACACATATATCATTTTTTGTATCATATTACATAAGACATAGATTTTCCTATGTATTGTACATCATTCCTGAGACCGAGGATTTCACTGATGAAAACAAGTGGGACAGCTGGTTTTCCACTAGGATTAAGTTTTTGGCAGTTCTGTGACTTGAACTCAGGGCCTAGCAGGCCCACTTCATGAATGGGTAAATGTTAGCACACCAGACTGATGCAAGTGAAGTTGGCGGGCAAATTTGAGGACCTGAGATCAAGCCCTAGGAATGGCCAATATATAAACAGATAGATGCTTAGAATGCAGTGTGTGCGTGTGTGTATGTGTGTGTGTATGTGTGTGTGAGCACACGCGAGTGTGTGTATATTTATATATGTATAAGCATCTATAAATGATACAGAGAGACACAGATAGACATTTATGTAGATTCTAGTGTATAACCGTATATAAAGAGTCATGTCTATATCTTATTTTTATATATTATATTATTACCAATTAGTTGGTATAAAATTATGCCTCCAATAATTAATCACAGTAGGAGACTTAATAAAGTATTAATTAATCAATGACCTATATTTATTGCTTACAATCATATACTGGAATGACTAGCTAATTAGTAATTTAATTAGTACATTTCAAACATTGTATTAGTATTTCTATAAATAGGAACAAGTTTCCTAGGATCTTCAGCCTGTGTAGGTGGCAGTCCTGGGATCGAACTCAGGGCCTAGGTGTCTGGATTGGACTCAGGCTTCACTGACAGCCCCCAGCCGTCGTCCATGCAAAGTCACATACAATTTTCAAGCCAAGTCATTGAGACCCAGGAGGGTCACAGTGCTAAGGAAACAAAGGTAAAACTGTTGTATAAAACTTCCTGGTATTTTTCCTCCTCCATTTTTGTTGGTTTGATGTTTTTTTGTTTTTGTTTTTGTTTTTGTTTTTGTTTTGCCAGAGATGGGAGTTGAACTTGGGTCCTAGGATCCCTGAATCATCTGTGGGTGTAAAAGCTGCACCCCAGCCTAGGGTAATCATGGTTTAAGACACAATAAAATGCTTCCTTGAGCAAAAGGAGCTCAGAGAAAATGTCTAGGCTCACAGTTCAAGCCTCAGAAACTGCCACCAAAAAAAAAGAACCAGTAACTCCATGTGTCTGTGAATGTATCCATGTATTTGTATCAGTGAACATGCAGAGTTGCTATGTTGAAAGGCACCCAGCTAGGAAATTTGCTTTGAATAGAATGATTTCATAGCACAGAGAGTACTTTCAAGATGGTGCATGTTCCCTGGCTCCCCTCAATGTTCCCAGTGTAGCCTGAAGGGTTCTTCATACCCCAGGCTGCTGGATGAAGTCTGCCTCATTGTTGGAACAGGCAGAGAAAAAGCCTCACTTCTGTAAAGCTGTGAAACAAACAATTAATGTGGAGCATTTAGGGAAGATGTGTGTGGGCAGGCTCTGAAGGTCAGGAGAAAAAGGCCTCTTTGTACCCCAAGCTATCTCTCGTTCTAGTGCTCTGTTTTGACAGGAAGTCTTCATTTGTGCCATCTCCCGTGGCAGGCCAAGTTCCCTGCACTCATCCTGTCTTTATAAGCCTATGTTTCAGTGTTGAAACAAACTGCTACAACTAATTCAAGAGTCCTTCTGGCAGACAATTAGGGAGCTGAACCTAATTGAATTATTCATTATTAGCAACGGTGCCTCCGTGTGTGTGTGTGTGTGTGTGTGTGTGTGTGTGTGTGTGTGTGTGTGTGTGTGTGTGTGTGTGTGTGTGTGTGCGCGTGCATACACCAGTCCTGGTGCTTGAACTCAGTTCCTAACCACTCAGGCATTTTTTTCCCTAGGAATATGGTACTGAGAATTCAAACCCTGGGTTTCACAAATGCAAAGCAGTCTACCTCTAAGAAACATTCCCAGTACTCCACTTCCAGTTTCTTTCTTTCTTTCTTTCTTGTAAGTTGGAGGAGTTGAAGTCTGGGCCTGGGTCCTGTCTCTGAGCTCTTTAGCTCATGTCTAGTGCTCTACCACTTGAGCTACAGCACCCCTTTAGGCTTTCTGGTAGTTTATTGGAAATAACCATCTCAAAGAATTTCCCACCAAGGCTGGCTTTGGACCGTAATCTGGGATAGTTTTGAACCAAGATCCTCAGCATCCTGAGCAGGCAGGATGATAGACCTCAGCTAAAGACACCTAAGCTGTGACACTTTGCTGCAAGGAGGTCCTTGGCTCCACATGGTAGAACGTTAGCCATGAGCCCAAGAAGAAAGTCAGCACCTATGCTCTGAGTTCAGGGTTCGTGATGGAGAAAACTAAACCAAAACAATTGTCTGCAGGGGACAAATCACTAGAACTCAGTGTATACAAAAATTCGACTCTGCCTTAGGGACATATATGAGCCTCTGCACAATCACCTTACTTCTGTAACTCTTAAAAAGGACCAGATGAAACAGTATAACTTGTGAAGGACTCAGTACATAGGACCCTGTGAAGGGCTCAGCACACAGTACCCCATGAATAACCTACCACCCTTGGAAGGACTCATCACATAGCTGTATCCCACAAACTCTCATTCGAATTAGGGTGCTTTCATCAGTATCACCATTCTTTCAGATACATGTCACAAACTGCACAAGTTTACATCTAACGGTTTAGAGGGGTGGTTTTGTGGATAGGGTCATCAGCCTCAGGGATTGCACTCATAGGTTGGAGGTACTGTCCTAAGATCTTTTCCTCAAGGCTACATCTCTACCAATTTGAGGCACAGCTTATAGTCTGGCAGACTTCCTGCCAGGGCTGAGTTTTCAACCCACCAGTGTCTGACCTCATCCTCCGAGCAGCTAGGGGTGAGCCAGCAGTGTCTGGTTCCATGGTGTTGGGCTGCAGCTGTTGACCTCTGGCTAAGTCAGGTTAGATGGCAACCATCAGCTTCAGACTCCCAGCTTGCTCTGTGATAAGGTACTTGCAGTGCTATCCTTATATAGTTGCAGTTAGAATAGTCTATCTTTTTTTGGTGCCATTCCTGGGTCTTGAGTAACAGTCTAGACACAGTCCCTAAGCTTTTATGCTCAGCTAGTGCCCAGCTGCTTGAGTGACAGCATGACTTCTGGATGTTTCTGTGCATACAGTAGAGAGGAATCAAACCCAGGGCTTTGTATGTACTAGGCAAGCACTGTACCACTGAGCCCCAGGAATGACAAATGTAGAAACAGATATATAGATTGTTTCATAGATATATAGAAATATATATATATATATATATGCATGTATGTTTAAAACAAGACAGAGATATCTGTATATTATTTGATTTTATATACAATATTGCTACAACGTATCGATAAATTATTCCTTCCTTTATGTAAGAATGGTGGATGAATATATAACAAAGTATTAATTGAAAATTAGTCAATGTACTATAATTATTGTGTATAATTTTATAACATAATCATACACTAACTACTAATGTAATTGTTACTTTACAACATTCCATTCGTGTGGATATATATTGGAATGCATTTCTTAGTATCTCCCACCATTCGTAGGTGGCAGTGGTGAGATTCAAACCCCGGGCCTAGGTTGCTGGTTTTGGCTATGGCTTCCATGATAGTCCACCAAACTTCAGCAGTACAAGGTCATGTATACTTTCTTGGCCCTGTCATTTAGACCCAGGATGGTTGCAATGCAAAGGAATAAACTATGTAAAACCGCCTTCTGGAACTTCTCAGTTTTATCCTTCTCCTTTTTTCCCCTCTCTTTCTTCTTCTTTTTTTTTTTTTCGGTATTGAGGCCAGAACTCTGAATCTGGGTGCTGTCCATCAACTTTTCAGCTCAAGACTATCGCTCTACCACTTGAGACATAGCACTACTTCCAGGTTTTTTCTGTTTATATAGTGCTGCGGAATCAAACCCAGGGCCTTATGCATGAAAGGCAAGCACACTCTATTAATGAGCCACCTTCCCAGCACTTCTCCTTTTTTTTTTTTTGTGAGTCCCAAGATTTGAACTCGGGTCCTAGGATCTCATGATGGGCTGTGGGTCCAGAGGCTGCACCCCAGCCTTGGTTGATAGAAGCTGAGGCAGAGTTGCCACAAGCTGAGTTCAAGCCCCAGGCCTGGCCAAAAAAAAAAATAAGGTCTTAGCTTGGAATTTGCACCATTTTTCTGGAAGTCCTGGAATTTGAACTCAGGGCCTGGGCAATTCTGTGTCACTGTGGGGCAGAGGAAGCTCACTGTCATTGAATACAACAATTTCAGTACAGTTTCCAGGGCCTGAATTCAAGCCCCACCATTGATAAAAATAATATTCATATATGAGATCTATTTACATACATTGGTTTATTCTATATGACATTTATTACCCTTATTTTTTATTTTATTTAGTATTATTACATATATAACATTTATTTCATTTATTACATCTTATCACATGGATATATTTACATATGGGTTATACTATATATCATACTGAGAGCCAGGACTTTCACAGAGAAGGAAAAAATGTGTCAAAATTTACTTCTGACTCCACATATAAAATTTTGGCCATGCTAGGATTTGAACTCACAGCCCACAATGCCCAATTCATGAAAAGATCAGTGTAGAAAAAAAGCCCTTGGCAAACTGAGCTGCCAGCCACTTCTGAGGACCTGGAAACAAGCCATAGTAGTGGTTGATAGATATATATATAGATATAGAGATTGAGATTGATATAGAGATAGATAGATAAATGTGTAGTTTGCTATATATGAGAGAGAGACAATGTGAGGATATTAAATTATATATATTATGAATTATTATTAAATTATGCCTCCATTTAATGAAGTATCATGGTTGAATACTTATTGAAGCATTAATGTAAATGTAGTCAGTATTCCTTAATTTGGACTATCACACCATGGTGCTAGAATGAAAGACATAATCCAATACTTTTTGTGTGACATTCTATAAGAGAATCATGAACTATAAGAGAATCATGACATTCTATAAGAGAATCATGCAAAGATAATTACTTTTATAAGACTCCATTAAGCATTCACATGAATAGTGAAGATTTTCTCAAGATCTCCCTCCATTTGTAGGAGGCAATCCTGGCATTCGAACTCTAGGCCTGGGTAGTTTACTTCAAAACCCAAACCATTAGAACGACACTGTGAAGATTTCAGTTTGTCACAGTGAAAAAAGAATAAGAAGAAAAGAAAGCCAGGTGTCATTTGTGCCTGCCTGTAATCCTAGCTCTTCAGGAGTCTGAGAGGTAGAGAATGGCAGTTTGAATTCAGCCAGGACAGGAAAGTCCACAGCACTGTTATTTCTGTGGGATCACAGAAATAAAAAATTGCCATGAGTGAGGCTGTGGCTCAAGGACAGAGTGATACCCTTGAGCAAAATGCTCATAATACAAGCCCTGGACCTGCCAAAAAAAAAAAAGTAACTCCATGTCTCCCCATATATGTATGCATGTATTTCTATCGATGAAGGTTAGAATCTCTAAGATGAAAGGCACCAAGCTAGGAAATTTGCTTTGAATAAAATGATTTCATAGCACAGACAGTGATTTCAAGACAGTGCATGTTCTGGGGCTCCCCTCACTGATCCCAGTGTAGCCTGAGGTTTTCTCCACACCAGGGACTGCTGGAGGAAGTCTGCCTCATTGTTGGAAGAGGCAGAAAAAAGGCAGACAAAAGCTGCATAACAAACAACTCCATCTGGGCCAATTAGTGAGCAGGAGTGTGGGCAGGTTTTGAAGGCTAGGAGAAAAAAGGCCACTTTGAAACTCAAGCTATCTCTCTCCTCAGTGCTATTTTGACAGGAAGCCTCCATTTGTGCCACCTCCTGTGATAGGCCAAGTTCCCTGCACTTATCCTGTCTTTGTTAGACTATGTTCCAGTGTTGAAATAAATTGCTACAATTAATTCAAGGGTCCTTCTGGCAGACAACAAGGGAGGTGAACCTAATAAAATGATTCATTATTGGCAACAGTGCCTTCCTAGGTTCTGGAAGCTTGCTAAATCTAAGCACATGTGTAATATCACAATGCTTCCTGTCATCTAGAGCTGGTGAAGCTCATCAGGTTTTGAAACCTTTGACCTCTCCTAGTTGGGTCCTGGGTGGCTACGTTTTGGGGTTAAACACAGGGCCTGGGTGCTGACCATGACCTCAGAACCGAAGCTCAGTGCTTTACCATTTGGTGTCACAACTTCACTTCTGGTATCTGTGTGTGTGTGTGTGTGTGTGTGTGTGTGTGTGTGTGTGTGTGTGTGTGTCTGTGTCTGTGTCTGTGTGTCTGTGTGTCTGTGTGTCTGTGTGTCTGTGTGTCTGTGTGTCTGTGTGTCTGTGTGTATGAATGTGTATGCATACACTTGTCCTGGAGCTTGAACTCAGGACCTGAACACTGTAACTGAGTTTCACCTGTACAAAGATAGCACTCTACCACTTGAGCCACAGAGCCACTTCAGGCTTTATTTTAGTGATGTGGTACTAAATAATCAAGCCCAGGGATTCATACATGCAAAGCACTCTACCCTAAGACACATTCCCAGCAATCCACTTCAGTTTCTTTCTTTCTTTTCTTGTAAGTCGGAGGAATTGAAGTCTAGGCCTGGGTGCTGTCCTTGAGCTCTTCAGCTAAATACAAGTGCTCTACCACTTGAGCTACAGCACCCCTGAAGGTTTTTGTTAATTCACTGGAGAGAAGCATCTCAAGGAATTTCTTGCCCAGGCTGGCTTTGGACTGTGATCCTCAGCTCTCAGCTAGGATAACAGGTGCGAGTTGCTGACACCCAGCTTCCACTTCAAGTTTCTAAGTGGTGAATAGGAGATAATAGTCTCATGGGACCTTTTGTGTCTGTGATAGTTTGGAACCGAGGTCGTCATATCTCAGCTTCCTGAGTAGGCAGGATGACAGACCTCAGCTACAGATGCCTAGACTGTAACACTCTGTTGCAAGAGGGTTCTTGGCTCCACATGGTGGGGTGCTGGCCATGAGCCCAACAGAGAAGGTTCAGTAGGTAGGCCCTGAGTTCAAGGTTCACAACCAAGAAAAATAAACCAAAACAATTGTCTGCAGGAGACAACTCACTAGAGTTAGGTACATACACAATTGGCAATGACATGGGGACATATCTGAGCCTCAAGATTCTCATCTGCACAATCGACTTCTGAAGTTCTTACAAGGACCAAGTGAAAGAATTTACCCCGTGAAGGACTCAGCACACAACACCTCATTAAGGACTCATCACATAGCTATATCCCACAAGCTGTCAGTGTTAGGGTGCTTTCATCAGTATCACCATTCTTTCAGAAACACATAACGAACCACATAAAGTTCACAACTAATGATTAAAAGGGATGGGTTTTTTGGGGGAGGTGGAGTCAGCCACGGGAATTTCACTGAAAGGTTGGGGGTACTATCCTATGATCTTTTGCTCAAGGCTAGAACTCTACCACTTTGTGCCGCAGCTCAGAATTTCGCCGACTTCCTACCAGGGCTGGGTTTTAAACCACCAGTGTCAGATCTCAGCCCCCGAGTATCTTGGATGACAGTGGTGATGGAGCCAGCACCATCTGGTTCTGTGGAGCTGGGTTGCAGCTGTTTACCTCTGGCTAAGTCAGGTTAGATGGCAGCTGTCAGCATTAGACTTCTGGCTTGCTCTGTGATGAGATATTTGCAGTGCTACCATTATATAGTTGCAGTCAGAACATTCTATCTTTTTTTGGTGCCATTCCTGGGTGTTGAGTAAGAGTCTAGACACCGTCCCTAAGCTTTTATGCTCAAAGCTAGTGCTCCATTGCTTGAGCAACAGCACAATTTCTGGATTTTTCTGTGCACATGGTAGTGAAGATTGAACCCAAGACTTTGTATGTACTAGGCAAGCACTCTACCACTGAGCCCCAGTAGTGACAAGAGTATAAACAGATCGATTGTGTAGATTGGTAGACAGATAGATAGATAGATAGATAGATGTGTGTATATATATATATATATATATATATGTATATATCCATAAAGAGAGAGGGAATGTGAGGAAATTCAATTATATACATTATATACATTATTACCAATTATTAGTTATGAAATTATGCCTCCATTTAATAAAGTATCCTAGTAGAATACTTATAGAAGCACTAATTAAAAATTATTCAATATCCTTCCATTAGGGGAATCACACCATGGTGCTTGAATGGAAGATATAAATCCAATAATTTTTGTGTGGAATTATAAAATAGAATCATGAATTAACTGCAAATTTAATTATTAATTTTATAACATTCCATTAGCATTCACATGAATAGGAATGAGTTTGTCAGGATCTCCTTCCATTTGTGGGTGGCAGTCCTGGCAATCGAACTCCAAGCCTGGGTAGTTTACTTTGAATGCAAACTATTGGAATGACACCGTGAAGATTTCAAATTGTTACGATTACAAAAAGAACAATAAGAAGAAATGAAAACCATGACCCAGGGGCTCCTGCCTGTAATCCTAGTTGCTCAGGAGGCTGAGATGTAGAGAATGCCAATTTGAATTTAACTGGGTCAGGAAAGTCCATGACACTCTTATTTCTAAGAGATTACAGGAAAAACAAACCTGAATGGGGCTGTGGCTCAAGGGCAGAGCACTACCCTTGAGCAAAAGTAGCTCAGGGAAAGGGCCTAGGCTCATAGTACAAACACGGAACTGCCCCCCCCAAAGGAGGCAATAACACCATGTCTCTGTGTATGGATGGATGCTGCACGTATGATGGGCATTCAGCAGGTTGCCAATGCCCAGCCCCCCAACCTGGGCAAGCTAGGACAAGCCCTGAAGAGTACTAAGTCTGAGCCGGAAACTTGAACAAAGTATCCTTCTCTGCCATTTAATAACTGAAGCTTGATATTCCAGCTGAGGTGTCCCATCATGACACCTAGCATCCGCCCACTCCCTCCAGAGAGACCACAGTTTCTAGACTGTAGGAGTTGTCAAAGTTTCTGGCTCCATATTCTCTATCCCTCTGTTGGATGTGAGCCTAGACCTCTGGGGCCTGGTGGCTATCAATCATTTATCATTCCTCATTGCCTCTTCACAGGCTGTTCCCAAATCTTGGCTACCCTCCCACCTCTGCTCACATTTGCCCACTCCTTGCCTAAGATAGGACACAACCTCTGAAGTTCTTGGTAAGGCAATGCACACCCTGCTGTGACTTCACACTGGGGCAAACCTGGGGAGTTCTTAGAAATGTCTGTACAGTGAGGCCAGCACTTGTTCTCCCAACCACAGCAACCGCATTCCTTCACCATCTCTTGCAAGCAAGGGATGCGTTCTTTTTTGTTTTGTTTTGTTTTGTTTTTGTTTTGTTTTTGTTTTTTTTTTTGGTTGAGGGGATTGAAATCAGGGATTGGGTACTGTCCCTGATGATGATTTTTGCTCAAGGCCAGTGCTCTACCACTTGAGCCATTCTGGTTGGAGATTGGAGATGAGACTCTCATGACTTTTCTGCCTGGGCTGGGAAACAAGATCCTCTGGATCTCAGCCTCCCAAGTAGCCAGGATGACAGGCGTGAGCCACCAGCTTGGGACTTAAGGTTTCTCATTCTTTAGAATTTCCAACATATTCTCCTCTAAACACTACCACCTAGACACTCCTCTGCCTCCCTCAAGCATGGCAAATGGAGGCTCGGAATCTGGGTAGGGCCATGGGTATTAAAGGGCCCCCTTCACATCACTACCCCTCTCTAAGCTCCCATCCGCCTCCTCTGGATGGCCTGGTCTTCCGGAGCAGATCAGACCCACTAGGATTTCTGCAGCCTGCCCTGTATCCCTCCGCCCCACCCAACCAGTACCTGAGAATATCTGGGGCCAGCTTCTCCATGTCCCAGTGGAAAATGTTGGGAGAGTTGCTGATAAGTGGGTCCAAGAATGCTCAGGACAGAAGGAGTGTCCAGATCCCCTCTGTCAAAGAAGGAGACACAATGCATGGATTGATCTACTAAGAGCTACAGGGCATAGCCATCCACCTGTCACCCAGGACCCGTGGAGTGCTGTTTTATATTGACAGTCCTGGGTCTTGACCTCATGGCCCAGGCACTGTCCCTGAGTTACTTTTGCTCCAGGTGAGCGCTCTTCCACCTGAGCCAAGGTGAGACTTCTGGCTTTTTCTGTGTATGCAGAACCTAGGAAACAAAACCAGGGTTTCCTGTGTGCCACGCGAGCCCACTACTGCTAAGACACAATCCCAACCTTGGATCGCTGTTCTTCTGTGACACCTTGGGCCTCTCTCGGCACAGTCTTGCATATATTTACTGAGTTTTTCACCAGCAGCCCTGGCTGGAAATGAACACACTCCGCTATGTTGTCCTTTATCTACTGCATCTTTGCTCTCTGTGCTTCCTGTCAGATCCTCCTTGTTAAGCAATGCTCCCTTTCAAGTGCTGTCTCTAAGAAGCCCACTCCGAAAACCCTGGCAGAGGAAGATCTTTTCCACTCTGCAAGCTGCTGGTCTTGTCATGCTCTGCCTTACAGTTGATGTGGGTTGAGAGCATACAAAGGGGAAGGCCTGGCTTCCACCACCCAATGTCTTTCTGAAGTCTCTGATACATTACCCAAGGACCAGTGCTGTATTTAACTCCGTGACAAGGTACTCAAGGCCCAGGCAGTCTGGGGGTAATAAATGGAGCCATTTCTTTGTTTGGGCTTGAACTGAGGGTCTGGGAGCTGTCTCTCTGAGTTTTCGTACTCAAGACTGGTACTCTACCACCTGAGCCACAGCTCCACTTCTGGTTTTGGGTGGTTCCATAGAGAGTAGAGTCTCACTGACTTTTCAGCTTATGGCTGGCTTCAAATTTTAATCCTCAGATGTCTGCCTCTTGAGGAGCCAGGTTGTCAGGTGTGATCCTGAGCCAGAGGTGACAGGCACCAGAGCTTTTCTTTTGAGCTTTTGTTTATCACATGTCAACTAGCAAGCCTTAATTAATATAGTCATTTACAGGGGATCAAGTTCCTCTCCTAGGTCAGTTAATCCAAAGAGATAAAGTGTCTTTGGGAAAGGCTAGTTTGAGTTGGCTAGGTGAGTGTGTGTGTGTTTGACTATGAGTTTCGGGGATACCTACCCCCATCTCTCTGGTGCTTCATTCTCCCAATGGTGAGTACATCCAGTATCTCCACCCCAAGGAAAGTGGGTAGAAGAGGGTACATAAGGTCACACCAAGTGAAGCGGGGAGAGATAATAGAGAGACAGAGAAGTTTAGAGGAACATCAAGGGAAGCCCCTTACCTTTGGCTACAACTACCAGAGAGAAGACTGAATCCATCCTTTTTGGAAGTAAGATAACAGGTGCCCACTATTCATTTATTTTATGTTTTTGTGAGTCCTAGGTCTTGGATTCAGGCCCTGAGCTTCTTTTACTCAAGGCTGAGGCTCTAACACTTGAGCGACAGTACCACATTTGGCTTTTTTGTGTGGGGAGACGTGGTTTATGGGAGATTAGAATCTCTCAGACTCTCCTGCCTGGGCTGGCTCTTAGTCATGACGATCAGAGCTCAGCCTTCTAAATAGCCAGGATGACGGGTGAGAGCCACTGTCACCTGACCGCCACCATCCATGTATAATCCCCTAGGGCCAGTGTTGGGCCACCCTCACTGCACCCCCCTTGTTGTGAGTGGGAAGCAGACATGGGTGGGTTTGATACTTCAACAGCCTACCTACCTTTGAGCATTGTTCCGGGTTAGTCTGATGGCGGCTTCTTCCTTATCCACAGCAATGACTTGGCTCTGTCACAAGAACAAATGTTCCCCAGGAGGTGTTAGTACTCGGGTCTTTCCTCTGCACACCGACCCCCCTTCCCGAAACAATACACCCCAGCAAAGTGAGGTAGACATAGAGTGAATTCATTTTCTTATAATCATGGTCTGGCCAGATAGGTGGCGGTGAGGATCAGAGGCCCAGGATCATGCTGTGTGGTTGGACAACGCGACACTTCCTCATCCACTTTCCTTTAACTGTCTTAGCAGAGTGTAGTGGGGAAGGACTCACCAGATGGACTGACAAGGAATAACCATCACAGTCTATCCCAGGCACAGAGAGGCTTACCTCAAGGAGCTAGTTCAACAGGCTGAGTGAGACAGCTCCTGAACCACAGCCCACCTCCAGAATGAGAGGGAAACTTTGAGTTTCAGCTGCATGGGGACCCTTGGTCACCTCCTCCAACATCTATTCAACCAGTTCCTGTGAGAGAGTGAGAGAGAGAGAAAGTCAGAATTACAAGTAAGCCGGGTGCCAGTAGCACAGGCCTATATGGTAACTACACAGGAGGCTGAGATATGAGGATCATGGTTAATAGCCAGCCCAGGCAGGAATGTCTGTGAGACTCATATCTCCAAAGAACCACCAGAAAACCGGAAGTGGTGCTGTGGCTCAAGTGGTAGAGTGCTAGCCTTTATCTGAGGAGCTTGGAGACAGTACCCAGGCCCAGAGTTCAAGCCCCACAATTGACAATAAGTGGACTTCCCACCACAAGAAGTGGACTGAATAGCACTCATTGTCCTAGGGAGCATGGCAGAGAAGTCAGGCCGACCTTTCTGTCAGCTGGGAGTCATGAGTAGGTCACCCAGTTTCTCTGTGCCTCATCTTCTCCAGCTACAAAACTGAACATTGAAGGATCCCCTTGCTCATAAGATAGGGTAAGGATGAAAGAGAGCCATGTTTTGTTTCATAATCCCATACCTGCAGCATGATAAATAATAGGCCCCATCTGAGCCCTTTCCAGGTATCTTCCTGTCATATGCTCACATAATTACCAAGAACCATATCTTATGACTGCTCCCTCTATGCCTGGCCCTGCCCCACAGATCCCCCTGTATTGATCCCTTCTTTCCTCACAACTGTCCTGTGAAGAGACTAAGGTCAGATGGTTGAGGCCCAATGCAGAGCTTCAACTGTGGTCAAGAATCAGCTGCCATGTATTAAGAGTTTGGGATAATCCATCTAAACCAATGACTGAACATGGTGCTACATGTCTAGCATCCCAGTTACAGAGGACCAGGCATGGTGGCCACTTTCTGTCACAGGAGGACTGCAATCCAGCCTAGCCTGAGCATATATTGAGTGTCTATCTCAGAAATGACCAAGACAGAAAGGCTTGGCTCCCATGGTAGAAAACCTGACTGGAAAGCCTAAGGCCTTGAATTCAAACCCTAATATACCGAAAAGAATCAGAGGCCCGGTGCCAGAGACTCATGCCTATAATCCTAGATACTCAGGAGGCTGAGATCTGAAGATCACAGGTCAACATTTAAAATAGGGATGTCCTCTCCCATCAGACGTCTTGATGAGAAGACCCAGAGTCTGACCCATGCCAATATGCTCCATACTAATGGGGCTCACATGCATACTAAGTGCTAGCCACGTTCCCTGTCCCCCTGCGAGCCATCCCCTATGGTCCCCACCCCCAAATCCTCCCAATCTCCCTCTGTCACCAACCAGGCCCAAGGGAGTGAACAGTTACAGGGCACAAAAATCCCTTCATCTTATAATTTAGTGGTCCTGAGTCCCCTTCAAGCATCTCACCCTTCCAGGCCCCCAGACCTCAGCCATAAAGCCCATTCACCCCCCAAAGACAGGGTTAGAAGTTACCAAAGTTTCAGGTACTCCTTGTTACAACCCACATCTACACACACACCACACACACACACACACACACACACACACACACACACACACACACACACACACACACACACACACACACACAAAGCCAGCTCAGGTGGCTCCTGCCTGTCATCCTAGTTACTCAGGAGGCTGACATCTGAGGATCACTGTTCAAAGCCAGCTCAAGCAGGAAAGTCTGTGAGGCTCTTATCTACAGTGAACCACCAAATAGCCAGAGGTGGAGCTGTGGCTCAAGGGTCAGAGAACTAGCTTTGAGCACAAAAGCACAGGAACAGCACCTAGGCCCTGAGTTCAAGGCCCAGTTTTTCTACCTCCAAACACACACAGACACAGACACAGACAGACACACAGACACACAGACACAGACACACAGACACACAGACACACACACACACACACACACACACACACACACACACACACACGTATAGCCCAAGGCTTCCGCAGTCCCTGAGAACGGAACCATGAACTCCCTCCATTAGGGTCACATCTCATCCCCAAGAAGGTGGCACTCCCAACCTCAGACCCACTGTAGACAAAACAATGAGCCTCTCACATATCTGAAATGTCTCATAAGCCAGCATGGAATTTCCTACCATACACACTGCTATACAGAAAACTTAGTCACCTCTTATTTTGTTGTTGGTCATGGGGTTTGAACTCTAGGCCAGGGTACTGTCCCTCAGCTCTTCAGCTGAAGATGAGCACTCCCCAATTGAGCCACAGCACTACTTCCTGTTCTCTGGTGGCCCATTGGACATCGAGTCTCACAGACTTTCCTGCCCAAGATGGCTTTGAACCGTGGTCTTTACAGCTTTACGAGTAGCTAGGATGACAGTTGTGAGCACTGGAGACTTCTGGCTTCAGCCACCTTCATATACCCAGAGGAAACCCAATTCATCAGGCCACAAACTTCTTGCAAACCTTCACTTCAGACTCTGACACCCAGCATCCAAATCCATCCTTCATTGGAGAGAATACAGACATAACAATCCCATCCCTGCACCCATTCGCCCAATCCCTGCCTGCCACAGGCCACATCCTCCTGAAGCTGTGGCTTCAAACTGGGGCAAACTTGGGGAGTTCTTAGAAATGTCTGTAGAGTTAGGCCAGCACCTGGTCTCCCAACCCAGCATCCGCTTGCCTCCCCCCCACCTTCCCCATCCTTTGTAGACAAAGATGCCTTACTCTCTTCCGTTTTGTCTGTTGTGGGGCTTGAACTCTGGGCCTGGTTGCTGTCCCTGATCTCTTCAGCTCAAAGCAAGCACTCAACAACTTGAGCCACAGCACCACTTCCGGTTTTCTGGCAGTTCCTTGATGACAAGAGTCTCAGGGTCTTTCCAGAACAGGCTGGCTTTGACCCATGGTCCTCAGATCTCAGCTCCTGAGTACCTAGGATGACAGCCATGAGCTATTGGCATCCAGTGAAATGTATTTTCCATGCTTGTCATCCTATCTCCTCAGGAGACTGAGATTTGAGGACTGCAGTTGCATGCCACCCTTGGCTCCAAAGTCCATGAGAACTCTTTATCTCCAATTAACCAAAAAAAGTTGGAAGTGGAGCTGTGGCTCAAATGGTAGTGTGCTAGCTTTCAGCATCAAAGCCAAGGGATAGGACCCAGTCCCTAGTTTCATGCTTTTTCTAGCAAAGACCCACCCAAGAAAGAGAAGCAGGTGGGCACATGGGAGCTTGAAGTTAACACATAATACTCAAGACTCCCAGAACAGGCCCCATCATGCTCTGATTCTTTAGATTCTATGTCCTACATCATGACAGTCTTAGATGGGACTGACCATGAACCTAGTTAGGACACTCAAGTACAATCTCATACTGAGGATCCCCTGACCTTATCAAACACTCAGGATCTCTCACTGTACTGCCTCAATACTGGACAGTGAGGTGAGTTCTAGATATCCAACCACAAGATGTGGGAACAAAAGGATTTCTGGGCCAAGGGTCCCTCTCTCTCGGGAAGGAGAAAAGGTCTCATCCATCCCAGGAATGTTCCTAGGTGGTGAGTATCCTCAAAGAAACAACCCTGCTCAGAGCCTAGTGTCTCTAGTTTTCCCACCTGCCTCTATCCAACCCTTCCCCACCTTCAGTTTACCCTCTCTGAGTCCCAGATCTGCCATCTAGACTAAAGGCTGAGCCAGCAAAGGCACCCACCTCTGCCTCTGAGAATGGCAATCACGGGGTCCTAACGCCCACTCGAGGAAATCTTGGGGCACCACCGATCCCGACTCCCGCCCTCATTCCCTGTCTGTCCTGTGCCAGTGGCATGCTTACCTCTGTCTCTGGTCGAGAAATGAACACTGGGGATGTGATCTTCAGATTGAACCTGTAAATCCCAGTCCCCAAAGTCATACTGCACAGGCATCCTGTGGTGGATGATAGCCAGGTGGTCAACAGGCACCAGGACATTTAATAGCAAGGTGGCTGGGTCAAAAGCTCTATCACTGATGATCTAGGTTGACAGGCAAGGTCCTGACACACCTGACCTGGGATCATCCTCCCTCTTCATCTTCCTTTTTATCCCTTGCTCCCCCCTCTTGACACTCCATCACCCCAAAACCTCCCTAGCCCTTAGACATTTCCTTCTTATCTGACCAGAAAATAAACTCCTTGGGGCTAGAGATGGTTGAAACCTGATGACCCACCCTGAGCCCAAGGATCTACCCGAGGCTGCTTCCCTCTGTAGTCGGTGACCACAAGGCTCCTGGATGTCATGAAGTTGCTGAAGGGTCAGTGGCTTAGTCCTACATACTGCCTTTATGCTCTGAAACTGTCCCCACAGAGGTGTGAATGGTTGGCTCCCTTGATCCAGGGACTCCAAACCAAGGCTTGCATGTTCTTCCTTCTTCCTTCCTTCCTTCCTTCCTTCCTTTTCTCATTCTGTAATTCCCTCCTCTCTCTCTCTCTTTCCTGTGTTTCTCTCACTCTTGGGCTTTGAACTCAGAACCTGGGTGATGTCCCTGAGCCTTTTTACTCAAGGCTAACAGACTACAGCTTCAGTCACACATCCACTTCTGCTGTTTTCTTTTTGTTAGTTAGTTGGAGATAACAATCTTACAGGCTTTCCTGCCCCAGCCTTAAGCCTCTATCCTCACATCTCAGCCTCTTAGTAGCTAGTATGACAGGTATGAAGCATCGGTATCCAGCTCAAACCAAGGTTTCTTCATGTGCTGTGGAACCAGCACTGGAACCTTTCATTGTCTATGAACCCCTCAGAGCCTGGCTCACACTGAAACTGTTTGTTGGATAAATAAATGAGCACCTTCCTATGACAATACTACAGAAAAGTCCCATCTGATACAGGTAAGCATCCTGGTGGAGGGGAAGCCTGATGTAGCTCTCCCACAGTTCTCCATCCTCCGTCTTCCCACCCTCCTGGTGCCACTGCACTTAACTGTTTTGGCTCCGAAGAAGTGAGCCACGATGTACTTTCTGGATTCTGGGGCCTCTGGGATGCCTATCTTCTCAAAGATCTCTGTCCAGCGGCTGACCATCTCTGTGGCACTCAATTCCCCAAACAGGTATGATAGAGGTTGCCTTGAGCTGAAGGCCTGGCTGAAGTGTCCTCCTCTTCTCCTCATGGGGTCAGCCAGGATGGTCTACCATATCCGGCACCCAAGATTCATGTTGCAGAGAAAGGATCATCGAAGCATCTCGGGTTTCTGAATCTCCAAGAGTCCAGTGCAGGTGCTGGGAATCATCTCTGTTCACAGTTGGCAGGCTGGGGATAGCGAGGTCACAATCTCTGTTCTCCATGATGTCGGCTGTGGTGGTCACCCTAGAGAGAGCAGGAATAGAATCACCAGCTGCCAGAGAAAGGCAGTCAAGGCATGACGTTCATAGCAGGAGACTATCTGGCTAGGGAACTCTACCTGTGCTGCTTTGAACGTCATTGTTTGGTGGCTGATATGGTCCATCTAATTTGACCCATAATCCCAGGTATTAGTGCAAATTGCCAGCTTCAAGGTAAAACCCTGGAAAATGTGGTATTTAATTTGTTCCAACAAAGGGTTCCAAAGTCAGCAGTCCCCTTTTCCTTCCAGACAGCCTAGAGCAGGTTACAGAAACTGGCATTCAGAGAGCCCTAGCTAACTGCCATGGCCTGATACCGAGCAAGCTCTGCAGGGGGAATGCACTTACCTAGCACTGCCCAGCTGGAAACTGCCCAGGCAGGACACAGATTGGAGTTTGCAGGGCCCCAGGGATGATTGACCACTGGTACAATGCCCCAGGACGGAATCCATGTCACCAGTGGGGGCCTGGAGCACCCTTCCCAGATGCCCACGGACACAGTCAATGCCCTGGGTAAGGTTGCCTTCTCATCCTCGGTCGTGGTGAACCATGTGCCATGTCACACCATTCGCCACTCCCCAGACCCTCCTACCCTCACAGCCCCTGTCCTACTTCCCCCCTCCCACCGTATCTAGTTCCTTAATTATGTTTGGCAGACACATTCCCAACCCTTGAATTAGCTCCAACTATACACACGAGAGCAGACTGTCTGGCTAAAAGAGTACGGCTGCATTCACCCTTGCCTCATGAGCCTTCTGGCTGAAGACAGAAGGACAGTTGTCCACTCTGGTCTGCAATTCACACAGGCCTCCTAGGGGAGACCCACACAGGCCCAGGTGCTACTGTGGGCAATAGGAAAAGGGGAAGAGGTAGGTGGAAAGGAACGTCTACTGAAAATTTCCCCAAAGGAGCCATGAAACGGTGAAGGAGAATACAAAAATTATGGCTGGACTCATACTTGGCATTGATGAAAAAAGAAGAACAAATACACACACACACACACACACACACACACACACACACACACACAAAAATGCTTTTGCTCTTTTTTAGACACAGTGACTTAAATATGTTTTCATTGTTCTCCCTGCTCTCCTAACACACACACACACACACACACACACACACACACACACATAAATCCAGACCTGTGATACATAAATACAGACCTGTGACAGAAGACTCCAAGCAGCACCTGCAATTTGCCAACTGATCACTCACCTGAGCACAGACAGGCAGGTATAAGGAGAAAGATGATCTCTCTCTCCTTTTTTCTCTCCCTCTCTCTCTCTTCCTCTCTCTGCCTCTCCATCCCCCCCACACTCTCTCTCTGTCTCTCTCTCTGTCTCTCTCTGTCTCTCTGTCTCTCTGTCTCTCTTTCTCTCTGTCTCTCTGTCTCTGTCTCTGTCTCTCTGTCTCTCTGTCTCTCTGTCTCTCTGTCTCTGTCTCTCTGTCTCTCTGTCTCTGTCTCTGTCTCTGTCTCTGTCTCTGTCTCTGTCTCTGTCTCTGTCTCTCTCTCTCTCTCTCTCTCTCTCTCTCTCTTATGCATACACACACACACAAACGCACACACAAATAGACTCAGCAGTGTCTCTCCTGAGTTTGTTAGTTCCTCCTCTGGGACAAGGTACAAGCTGGAGCACAGGCATTTCCTTGTCAATCTAGTGGCTCCCACCCAAAGAAGCACCGTTCTAATAACTTGGGTCTTTTTCTGAATCTAACTAAATAGGTGTGCAATTTTTTCAGTACTAGAAAGATTTTGACCACCATTTATTAAACTAGTATTTTCCAGTAACTACTTTTCTCTTTTCATGAGATTTTTAATTCATTTATATCATGTGTTGAAGTTTTCCTTTAGATAACCCACATTCAGTCTTCTACAAAGTGTAATTTGGAGAAGTTTAAAATTATGTAGACTCATGTATACTGCTCAGATTGTATTAGTTGTATATTTTTTCTTGTTAAATCAGTAGGAATTAGTTTTCAATATGGATATTATTGGACTTATTCAGTGCATTTCTGAATTTTTAAAGTATGTCATGATTTTGTTATTTTATTCTTTTAAATATGTGCAGATCTCACTCCAAATACAGTCACATTTGTTTTAAACAATTTTATCCATTCAAAGGATTTGCTATATTAGGTTCATCTAGATGAATTTAATTACAAATTAACACAACCATATTTTTGAGACACAGTTATCTTTATGGCTCTCCTCCAAGTTAACATGTATTTGCGTTATTTGTGCTTTCATAAAAAACTGGACACAACAGGTTTTTGTTCCTGGGGGAGTTCTACTTTGTTGGTTGTTTTTCCAGTTGTGGTGACTTCAACATATGTGTGCAGTTCATTTCAATTGTTTTGTGTCTATATTTTGTGTCATATAACAGAAAGTACAAAAAGAATCAGTGATTGAGAACTTTTCCAAATAGAATTCTGAGAGACATTTGAAGCCTTGTGACAAAGTGAGAATTGGCAGGTCATCAAAGAGGAGGGGTTAGCAGAATAACAGACACATTGTTTGACATGATTTTAATTCTTCCTCCTCTTGCCTCACTATTTCTAATAGTGTTACTTCAAAGACTTTAGTGGAAAGAAAATAATTTTGTATGAACTCAGAATTTTTGGTTCAGTTGGGACACACTACACATTCATATTTCATTTTAACTTGAAAATATTCTTTCCTTCATTTAAAATCACAGATGTGAATTTATAATGCTAAAATAGCATCTACTAATTTATATGAAATGGTTCACTTCACACTATATGTAATATAGACTCTAACAATAATAGTGAGCAATATAGTATGTAATAATTGACTTTGGGGAAAATCAATTACAGTGGATTTTTGTGAGCTACTTAATAATAATAAAACTTATATTTGATTCTATTGAAAAACTCACAGTAACATCTAAAAGTAACTCATAGTTATAAACTAATGCTGAAAATGTAAGATTGTTTCTTGGAAAAAGCCAGAAGTTTCAATAAGCTTGCTTTTTTAAAGTTGTCTTGGATCTGGGCTTTGTTGACTCATGCCTGTAATCCTAGCTACCCAAAAGTCTGAGATCTGAGGATAGTGGTTCAAAGCCAGCCTGGACAGAAAAGTCTGTGATACACTTATCTCCAATATAACGCTTGAAAACTAGAAATGGCACTGTGGCTCAAGTGGTATAGTGGTGTCCTTGAGCTGAGGGACAGTGCCAAGGCTTGGAGTTCAAGGCCCATGACCGACAAAAAAATTGACATGGATTTTTACTTTATTATTTCATGATATTTTATGGTAAAAATATATAGAGGATTTACAATTACACAAATAAGGTAATGAGTACATTTCTTATCAATCATTGTTATCTTCTTTGTTTCCCCTTCTCATCCCTTCCCATCTCCCCCTCTGCATGCCCCCATGCCACGCCAAAGTTATCAAGTTTGGTTTTCGACATAACGTTTTATACATGTCATTGTTGCAATGGGTCACCCTGTATCCCAATTTGTTTATCTATTCCCCTCCCCAAATTATACCAACATCAAATATACTGAAAATACGGGTTATACCGTGGAGTAGGAACATGCAAAGCAACAGAGAAATCATCTTATAAATATGCTAGAAACAATAGCAAGAAAGAAAAACAATTTGAGTCCTTACCATGGGGTTCATTTTGCCTAACATCACATATGACCGTTTCTGCTTGTCTCAGACATAAATTAGTTATTGCAAATAAAGGAAACCATGGGACCTATATTACTTTGGGCCTGGCTTACTTCACTTAATTTAATTTTTTCCAAGTATTTCTATTTCCTAACAAATGGGGCAATGTCATTCTTTCTGATGGAGGCATAGACTTTCATTGTGTATATATACCAATTTTCTTGACCCCTTCATCTACTGAGGGGCATCTGGGTGGGTTCCATATCTTAACTATGGTAAATAATGCTGCAATGAACACAGTTGTGCTAGTAGCTTTAGTATGTTCTTGTTTGTGATCACTTGGATAAATGCCCAAAAGTGGGATTGATGGGTCATTAAGGAGCTCTATGTAGAGTCTTTTGAGGAACCTCTATACTACTTTGCAAAGTGGTTGAACAAGTTTACAATCTCACCAACATCCCGTCCAGCATCTGTAGTTATTAGAGTTCTTGATTATAGTCATTCTAATTGGAGTGATGTTGTATTTCAGTGTTGTTTAGATTTGCATTTCTTTTATGGCTAGGGAGGATGAGCATTTCTTCATGTGTCGATTGGTGATCCTACTTTCCTCTTCGGAGAACATTCTCTGTAAGTCTTTAGCCCACTTATTTATTGGGCAGTGGTTTCTTTGAGGATTTATTGTTGGGGGATTTAATTTTTTGAATTTCAAGTATATTTTAGATATGAGATCCTTGTCCCTTTTATGGCTAGTGAAGATCTTCTCCTAATCCATGGGCTTTCTATTGATTTTGGGAGCTTTGTCCTTTGCCATGCAGAAGCTCTGCAATTTCATGCAATCTCATTTGTCCAACCTTTCTTTGATTTGTTGTGTTTATGGATCTCTACTAAGAAAATTTAGTCCTGTTCCAAGGATACCTACAGTAAATTCTATTTTGTCCTGTAATGTTTTTAGGGTGTCTGCTTTCACTCCGAGGTCTTTGATCCATTTGTAGTTGATTCTGGTACAGGGTGATATATAAGGATCTAGCTTTAGTTTTCTACAAGTGATTAACCAACTTTGCCAACACCATTTACTGAAGAGGCTGTCTTTCTTGCATTCTATTTTTTAGCTCCCTTCTCAAAGTTTAGGTGGCTATAGGTCTGTGTGTTCATTTTCTGGGTTTTCAATTCTATTCCATTGATCCTGAGGTCTGTTTTTGTGCAAGTACCAAGCTGTTTTGATTACTATGGTTTTGTAGTACAGTTTGAAATTTGGTATTGATATTCCTTCAGCACTGTTGTTTCTGTTGAGGATTGTTTTTGCTATTCAGGGTCTTTTATTATTCCATATGTATTTTTGGATTGTCTCTTCTATTTCCTTGAAGAATGAGTTTGGAATATTGATAGGTATCACATTGAATTTGTAGATAGCCTTGGGAAGTATTACCATTTTCATGAGTTTGATTTTTCTAATTCAGGAGCAATGGGAGTTTTTGTCATTTTCTAAGTTCTATTTTGATTTCCTTTTTCAGGTTTTTTTGTTGTTGTTTTTGGTCGTGGGGCTTGAACTCCGGGCCTGGGCGCTGTCCCTCAGATCTTCAGCTCAAGGCGAGCGCTCTACCACTTGAGCTACAGCGCCACTTCCGGTTTTCTGGTGGTTTATTGGAGATAGGAGTCTCATGGTCTCTCCTGCCCCGGTTGGCTTTGAACCGCGATCCTCAGATCTCAGCCTCCTGAGTAGCTAGGATTACAGGCGTGAGCCACCAGAGCCCGGCCCTTTTTAAGGTTTTTAAAGTTTTCATCATAAAGGTCCTTCACTTCTTTGATTAAGTTAATTCCTAGGTATTTTATTTTTTGTAGGGTATTATGAATGGAGTTTCTTTCTTAATTTCAGCCATGCTTTACTCATTGTTGGCATACAGAAAAGTCATTGATTTCTGAGAGTTAATTTTATATCCTGCTACTTTACCAAAGTTTTGAATCAGCATGAGTAATTTCTGAGTGGGTCCTTGTGATTCTTTAAATACAAGATCATGTCATCTCAAAGACGGAGAATTTTACTTCATCTTTCCCTATTTGCATCTCTTTTTTATTTGCATCTTTTCTTATTGCTGTAGATAGTCATTCTAATACTAGATTGAAGAGAAGCGGACAGAGTGGACATCCTTGTCTCCTTCCTGATTTAAGAGAAAATGGCTTTAGTTTTTCACCATTAAGTATAATGCTGGCTGTAGGTTTGTCATATACAGCCTTTATTGTACTGAGGAATGTTCCCTGGATTCATAGTATTTCCAGAGCCTTCATTATAAAGGGGTGTTGGATCTTGTCAAATGCTTTTTCTGCATCTATTGAGATAACCATGTGGTTCTTGTTCTTGCTCTTGTTGATGTGATGAGTTACATTAATTGATTTGCATATATTGAACCAGCTTTGCATGACTGAAATAAATAGTGATTTATCGTTGTGTTTGATTTTTTGGATGAAATGTTGAAGTCGATTGGCCAAAATTTTGTTGAGGTGTTTTACATCAATGTTCATCAAAGAAATGGATTGGCCAAAATTTTGTTGAGGTGTTTTACATCAATGTTCATCAAAGAAATGGGTTTATAGTTCTCTTTCTTTGATGAGTCCCTGCCTAACATTGGGATGTGGATTATGATGGCTTCATAGAAAGAATTCTGTAGTGAACTTTCTCTGTCAATTTCATTGAAGAGTGTTGGAGTATTGGTGTGAGCTCTGCTTTGAAGGCCTTGTGGAATTCCTTTGTAAATCCGTCTGGTCCTGGGCTTTTCTTAGATGGGAGGTTTCTTATTGTTCTTTCTATTTCTATGCTTGATATGGTCATGTTACTTGATTTATCTCATCTTGGTTGAGTTTCTGTAAGTCGATATTAGCTAGTAAAAAAAATGTCCATTTCTGCCAGGTTCTCAAACTTATTAGCATAATGGTTTGAGAAGTAATCCCTTATACTGTTCTGAATATTGGTTGTTTCTGTGGTGATGTTTCCATTCTCATCTTTGAGCTTATTTGGGTGTCTTGTCTTCTTTGGTAAGAATTGCTAAGGGTCTATCAATTTTGTTAAATTTTTCAATTCTTTGTTTTGTTGATTCTTTATATGGTGTTTTTGGATTCTAATTCATTTAATTCTGATTTAATTTTAATTATCTCTTTCCATTTCTTGGATTGGGGTTTATCCTGCTGCTCTTTTTTAAGTAGGTTCAGATGTCTTATTAAATTGTTGGTTTCAGATCTCTCTACTTTATTGATATAGGAACTCATAGCTATAAACGTGCCTCTCTGTACTGTCTTTGCTGTGTCCCAGAGGAGCTTGTTGTATTTCCTTCCTAATCTCTTCCATGACCTATTTGTGATTCAACAGTGTGTTGTTCAATCTCCATATGTTACAGGACTTCATTTTTGGCTTTTGGTGTTGAGTTCTAATTTTATTCCCTTGAATGCAGTTTCTCGCCCGTTACTGTGGTCTTGTTCATTTTTTATGTGTAGGACATCTTTAAGTATCTTTTGTACAGCTGGTTTGATGGAGATATATTGTTTCAATTTTTCTTTGCAATGGACTGTTTTTATTTGACTGTTTTATTTGAAGGAGGGTTTATCTGGGAACAGTATTCTTGGCTGATACTTATTTATCTTTAGGACATGGCATACATCATGCCAGGCTCTTGTTTTATTCATCTCTATTGAGAAATCTGAGGTTATTCTGATTGTTTTCCTTTTAGAGGCGATTGATCTGTTCTCCTTGACAATTTTAAGGATCCTTTCCTTGGTCTGGATTGATCCTGTGCAGATTACAATGTGATGGTGGGATGTTCTGTTCTGGTCTGGTCTATATGGGGTTCTAATAGCTTCTTGTATCTGAATAGGCCTATATTTTTGCATGTTTGGCAAGTTCTCTGCTAGGATTCTGTTAAATAAATTTTCTAGACCATTAACTTCTGTCTCTAGGTGCTCCTCTACACCCAGTATCCTTACATTGGCCTTCAGATGGTGTCTTCCAAATATTGAATAGATCATATTTCTAGGATTTGTCTTGGATAATTGTATGTACTTTCACTATAATATCCATGCTGTCTTCAATCTCCGAGATTCGATCTTCTGCATGGTCTAACTTACTGTCAAGTCTTTCTACTTTGTTTTTTTTTTTTAATTTCTTTTCCTTCTGATTGGTCGGCTTTGATGGCTTCAAATTCTTTGTTGGAGATTTGTTTTAGATATTGTTTCAATATTAGATATTTTAGATATTGTTTAGATATTGTTTCAATAGCGTTTATATATTGATGTTGAGTGTTTATTCTCAAATCACTTAGTTGATTGGTTATGGTTTACTTGGACTCCTATTCCTTCTGTTGGGCTTCATTCATCATTCCTTTTGTGATCTCTCTGAATTTTTTCAGCTGTCTGTTTATGGATTCCATGAATACCTGTATTGATCTTCGTCTATTCTCATCCTGCTCTCTCAATTCCTGTATTACACTTTGATAAGTTTCCTCACATTCACACATTTCCTGTAATTCTCTATGACTGTTTTCAGCCTTCTCTTGTTATCCCTGTATTTTTCTTTGACTGTTCTCAACCTGCTTATGCAATTCCTGTTTTAATCTTTAAGTATCTTCCTAATGCTCTCAAGATTCCTGTATTAATTTTTGTTTGCCTCCTCTCGCTCTCTCTCATACTCACACTGAGTCCTTTGCAAGTTTTCATTTCATTCACCATGTTTACCAGCAGTGTTTCTAGAGCTTTTGATAACTCTCCTCTGGATTATTCATTAAATATTCTGTCACCTGATTATCATGAGTGGGAGTTCAGACACCTGGACTTGCCATTTTTCTTGTGTTCTTCCAGGTTATTCTGCCAATTTGGTATGAAAGTAACACTAATTTTGTGCTAGAATACTATTTTAAGGCAAGCATAAACCAGAGTCCTGTAGTCGCACAATCAAAATGGCTTCAAATACAATATAGTTCAACAGATACAATCTATTCAACAGCAAACAACCATGGATTAATGGGTTACAAACAGCAAAGAAGGATTTGGCAAACCAGAAATTATTAGCTTTAGGTAGAAATGTGGGGAAACATAGGACTAGAGGGATGTGGATAGAGTAAAGGAGAGTAAATTTAACCAAGTCCTAATCTCTGAGAGGGAAATGGATTGAGCAGAATGATAGGAGAGATTTTTAAAGAAAAAATAGAAAAACAAAAATTTAAATTTAAGAAGTGAAACACAATTTATGTAAGTTTAAAGAAGTGATATTGAGAGAAGAAAAGAATAAAATGAAAAGAGGGGAGGAGAGAAAGGAGACATGAAAAACTAAGAAATAAAAATGTTTTAAATTGGTTACTAGAAAATTATGTAGATATAAAGACATAAGACTGCTCATAATGAATTTAAGCCTAAGAGGTTGTGAATTGAGTAATAAATTTCTGGATTAATTATGTACAAAATGGGGGATAAGGTGTAATAATTGACAACAGGTATATATCTAGGGATGAGCAGAACAGCAATTAAGTCATGCAAAAAAGAAAGAGAAAATATGAAAACAATAAAAAGGACCAAAGGTCAAAAGATATTAAACACACACACGCACATACACCAAAAATAAAAATTATGAGAAAAAATATTAACAGAAAACACTTTAAAAATTAAAATTTTAAAAAAAATTCTTAAAAGAGTTCTTTGGTTTTTTTGAGTTTTTTTTTTGGGGGGGGGGGACGGGGAATAGGAAGAACCTGTAACTCCCCTGTGTCCATAACCAGTCTCTTGGTCGAGTCTCTGGTCTGTTTGTGGTGTTTGGTTTTCCTATGGCTTGATTGGTTTCTTAAGTCAGTTTGTTTGGGCAGGCAGAAAATGTTCTGTGTTAGGCAGGATTTTGTGATCCTCCTCCCAGGCTAGTTCAATGGGAGCGAGATCTGCTTTGAGTATCCCAAAAGAGGGAAATGGCAATTTCCTCTAGTTTGGAGATGCTGTGATGAGGCTAGGTTCTGGGTAGGGTTGAGGCCTTTCAGCAAACAGTAGCTTTTCCCTGAGGGGCTAGCTCCTGAGACACAGAGTCCAGCCTTGAGCCATTGTTAGGATTTATGTTTACTGAATTTCAGTTGTTTGTGTAGGCTTCTGTAGGGAAGGATAGACTCTGGCTCTGTTTACACGGTGAAGAAAGTCATTTCTCTGAGGGCAGAGCTCTTTCTGCCTGGGCGGGGTGACTTTCCCCTGGGTGGAACTGAGCCTGGCAAGTCACTTCTAGTTCCTGTGACTTGCAAAATGACACTTTTGTTTTCTTCCAAGGTCTGAGTTGGAGCTAGCTGCTCAGCCTGGCCTTTGTCAGTATCAAAGATGGAGATCTTCAGTGGTGGTAGGGGAGAGGGCTGGCATCCCCACCTCTGCTCCCTGAGAAGGAGTGAAGATTTCAGGGTTCTATTCATGTCAGAATCTTGGTTCCTGGTCACTCTCTGGTCTGCAATCTGAAGGATGAAGGTATCTGCTCCTTCTCAGTTCTTGCTGGTGTGGAGTAGAATCCACTTGTCCGCTGTGTCTGGCACCTTTGTCCTGGGGTCTCTCTGTTGTAGGGATGGTGGCTATGGCCGCCGCTGCTGCTGCTGCAGCCACTGCAGCCATGGCTAGTAGCAAGTGCTCAGATCTGTCTCCTTGCCCGGATTTTCCCTCTCTGGCCACACTCTCTGTACTGTGATGGCACATTTGGTGTGATTCTCTACTCTAGGACTGTTCACTGGAACACTAAAACTGCTTTCTATGAGAGAGCTTGTTTAGCCTCAGGCTTTTCCTCCACCATCTTCCTCAGAACTCCCTTAACACTTTATTATGACATGATATTGTGACATCATATTGACATTTTGATATTACTCTACCATTCTGTTTTCACAAACCCATTATGACATCACATGTTAGAAAATTCATGGGTTTTAGGACTTCTTTCTAGCTCCTTCCTTGAATTCTTACCCTCATTGTAAACTAGTAGCAATTGAAATCAGACACATTACAAACTCACAATGGCATCACTATTTCATGGGTGACCTCATGTCCACCATGATATCACAAACCTAGTGCATCATCACATTGCCATTGTAACATCACCATCACATTCTGACATTTTAATCGGTTATGACCTCTTAGCACCTTTGAAACAACATATGGCCTTTGTGACAAAAAAGTTTGGTTGTTTACCCACATATTCATTGTGGTCTAACAATTGAGATCAGTTATTCCATTGTAATATTACAAACCTTTTGAAGCAGAATCACCAGTGTGACATCATTAACTGGTCCTCTCCTCATAACTTTGACATGATGCCCTTGTGATACATAGGCCCTTTTTGATCTCATAATCTGTTTTTTACTTATTTCAGGTATGACATGTGATATTAGAAATGCACTCTGATATCATGAAAATTATGTCATCACTCTGTCAGATATCATGAACATTGTATCACAATGTGACATTACATATTGTTGGGAGTTCATAACGTTTAGGCCAATGCATGATTTGTAGATCTCACAATCCCATTCTGAATTTATATTCTCATTTGTAGTTAAGGAAAATTGAAGTCTAGCATGCCATTGTGATATCATCAATCCATTGTGACATCATAAACCTATTGTGACCTCATCACCATGATGGCATCACCAACTAATTATGACATCAAAATATTACTATGACTTGATATTGTGACATAATATTGCCATTGTGATATCACTGTCCCATTGGGTTTTGCAAACCTATTATGACCTCATAACATTTTACAAAATTTGTGGCCTTTGACACTATGAACTTATAAACTCGTATACATACGTAGCATAAAACACAAGACAATCTAATGAGGCACATTGAGGATAACTTTATTTACGCTAGAAATGGGCCTGAATTTACCTTGTCCTGGGCTGTACACTCAGTGACAAGCCAGCCCAACCACCAAATAGACCTCCAATGGGCAGCCATGCGCATAGTTAATTAGTGTGCAAACCACAAACCCCCCAAATTATCATCTCCGAAACTCCATACTTCAATAGGTAAAACTTTTTCCTTTGCTCTTACTCCCTCCTTCTTTATAGACATTTCCTTCATTTCCCTTTTTCCCTTCGATCACTTCCTTCTCTTTAGGCCTCTCCAGTATCCACAGGCGTACACTTCTCTGACATCCTTCCCCTCCTGCACTCCCTCAAATTCCTCTTCTCCCAAGTCTTTCCCCTCCTGCTATCTCACCACTTCCTTCCGTCCAGGTCTTCACTTGATTTTCTCCAATTCCATTGTTCTGACCATGCAGCCTATGTATAGGTTGAACCTCTCCATCACTCCAGTGGGTCTCCTGCCTAACAGTTTTCAACCATCACTTCATGAACTGTGCATTCCTCAATAACTTTTTCACATTTGAGGATGACATCCTACCCCCTCCAGCAGCATGCCCTTTCCCCTTTGGTGGCATGACACATGCACTCCTGTGGGCCAGGACATGGGGCCACATTGATTAGTGGTTCATGCTGATTATTATGGCTTTGCTGCTTTATACATCCCCCACTGGTTTTCATGTCCAATCAAATCCTTGATTCCTTCTTACCAAATCCTAAAATTTCACATCTCTCCACACAATGAACAGTCTTAAAATGTAAATTTAATTGTAAACAAGTAAATTATAGAAACATACTAGTTATTACTAATTAACACTTAGTAAGTCTTATCCTTAAGGGATCCTCTGAGTGTCTGCACAGTCCATCTTGTAGCCTTCTCTATATATGGGTCCACTGCCTATTTCACTAGAGACTGAAGGATCTAATGCTGTTTTTGTGCTAATATAATAGGCAACAGTGAAGTTAGCACGACCAAGTAAGGTCCTTGCCACTTCAGTTCCAATTCAGGAGCATGATGCGTTTTTACCCACACCAGCTGTACAGGCAAGGAAGAATGGGTGGAGTTTCTTTTTTTTCTTTTTTCAACTCAATTTCTTAGTTTATTTTATTTACTTGAGGTCTAACTTTTGAATTTAATGCTGAAGTGAGACTTGCTATAGAATAAACTATATTATTCTCTCCAAAAAAATTTTCCTTCCAACTGGATTTAATTTCTTATTTTATATTTGAACTTTTTATCGTCATCCTAATATTTATTTTTAAACACTTATTATTATTATTATTATTATTATTATTATTATTATTATTATTATTATCTTTAAGTAGTTGTACAGAGAAGTTCCCATCCTACAAAACAGTACATGAATACAAGGTGTCTGACAACATTGTCACTCATCCCTCATAACCCTTCCTTCCTCACACATTTCGTAAAAATTGAGATAAGTGATTACATATATTTCACATATTTCACAGTATTGTGGAATTGTAATACTTAGTTAAAGTCACAAACACTTTTTAACCTTGACAAGGCAAATTATTGTTATCATGGTCTAAAGTTTGTTAATTCTATGAGCTTTGACAATCCAAATTATTTTTCCCACCTCAGATGATGTTTACATTTATTTCCTTTTGCTTAGTGTAGGCTATTCCCTCTTTCCCTGTTTCCCACTCATTCCTCCCTTCCCATCACTGCGTTTGGGTTGTTTAGTTATTTTTCTTCTATGTCCAGTGCAGCTGATGGGCCACTGTGTTGTATGTTGTTCCATTTTCCAATTATTGTGTTCCTCCTCCTGGCTTCCCTCCATTGCGTGCATATTTCTACCATCTACATGGTCAAGAACATGGAGTCATTAATGGTGATACAACAAAATGAATGGCTGTCCGTTGTTTCTCGAGTCCTGTTTACTTTGTCATACTTTCTTGCATTTTTGCTTTAGCATCCACATATCAGGTAGACACTGTTCCGTTTGTCTTGTTGTTCTTCGCTTACCTCACTCAAATAATTTGGTCTAGTTCCATTCATTTCCCTGCAAATGCCATCATTTTGTCCTTTCTAAAGGCTGCATAGTATTACATTTTATATAGGCACCACAATTTTTGGATCCACTTATCAGTAGTGGCTCATCTGGGTTGTTTCAAAATCTTGGCTATTGTGAGCAGTGCTGCAATAATCATTGAGGGATATGTCTTTGTATACTGGTTCCTGTTGTTCAGAGTAGATGCCTAGGAGTCGTATGGCCAGTTCATAGGACAGGTTGATATTTAGCTTTCTGAGATACCTCCAGACTGCTTTCCAAAGTGGTTGTATTAATATACATTACCGCCAGCAATGCAGTAATGTTTCTCTTTCTTTGCATCCCTTCCAGCATTTATCATTGGCTGAATTTAGGATGTGGGCCATTCTGAATGGAGTAAGGTGGTATCTCAGAGTTGTTTTTATTTGCATTTCCTTTACAGCCAGGGATTATGAACATTTCCTCACGTGTTTCTTTGCTGTTTTTCGTCTCTTCTTCTGAGAAGTCTCTCTTTAGCTCCCTTGACCATTTCAAGATTGGTTTGTTAGATTTGTGAAGAGTTAGTTTTTGAGTTCACCATATATAATGGCTATTAGACCCTTGTCTAATATATTGTTGCTAAATATTTTTTCTCAATTATTTGGCTTTCTTTCTAGTTTGGTTGCTATTTTTTATCTGTGCAGAAACTTTTTATTTTAAGGTAGTCCCATCAAGTCATTCTCAAATTTGTTGTGACCCTGGGCATCTGTTCTGGAAGTTCCTGCCTATGCCTATAAGCTCAAGTGTCTATCATTCTCAGTCCTGCAGTTGTTTCAGAGTTTCAGGCTTGATGTTAAGGTCTTTAATCCATTTTGAGTTGATGTTAGTGCATTGTGATAGGCTAGGATCCACTTTCAGTTTTCTGCATGTGGCCAATTTTCCCAACACCAGTAGTTGAAGAGGTTGTGCTTCTTCCACTGTATGACTTTGGCTCCTTTGTCAAATATCAACTGACTGTCAATATGCGGCTATATTTCTGGGTCCTCTAACCTACCTCATTTATTTTTGGGTCTCTTTTTGTGCCAGTACCAAGCTGTCTTTGTTATTATGGCTCTGTAGTATAGCTTGACGTCCTGTATCATGATCCCTCCTGAATTCTTTCTTTTGCCTAAAATTGTTTTGGCTATGCTAGGTCTTTTGTTGTTCCATATGAATTTTTGGACTATTCTCTATTTCAGAAAAGTAGGTCACTGGAAATTTAAAGGAAATAGCATTGAATATGTTTATTAATTTTGGCAGTATGGCCATTTTCACCATATTAATTCTGCCTATGCAGGAATATGGGAAATCTTTCGATTGCTTGGTATCCTCTATTGTCAACGTCTATTGCATTGGGGTCCCTGGGTAAGGATCACAAAATCACCAGGACACAGGGGATGCAGAGTACAAACAGCAATTGCCACTGCCTGCTGTGCTTTATTGTTAGTGGGTATTTAAAGACAAGCAAGCATGATCTTTGCTGAGATTTGGTCAGAAGACATTCACACAAAAATTTCAACAGATACATTTTTACTTGACCTATGAGAAAATGTCTTGGTATATTATTATCTAAACTATTTTAGGGCAAGCTCAATCCACTTCTCCAATCTCAGGAAAATGCTTGACCAGCTGTTCATCTATGTTTAAGCAAGCAGAAGAGCTACTTCCTCAGCTCCCAGGAGTCTGTGACATGTGTTTTGAGATAGGGAAAGAGAACATTTTCCCTCTCTAGCACGGCGTGCCAAAAGCTTTCCTAATCCCAAACACAGTCCTCAGATAATCCTGAGGCTGGAGCCTGTATCATTCTGCCCCCTCAACATAGACCCTGAGTCTTCACACTCTATGATTCATTTTTAAGGCTTTTATACTTTCCATGAAATAGACCCTTTACATCTTTGGTTAGTTTAATTCCTAGATACTTTTTTATTTTTTATTTTATTTTATTTTATTTTTTGTCGGTCATAGGGCTTGAACTCTGGGCCCGGGCGCTGTCCCTCAGCTCTTCAGCTCCAGGCGAGTGCTCTACCTCTTGAGCTACAGCACCACTTCCGGTTTCCTGGTGGTTTATTGGAGATAGGAGTCTCACGGTCTCTCCTGCCCGGGCTGGCTTTGAATCGCGATCCTCAAATCTCAGCCTCCTGAGTAGCTAGGATTACAGGCGTGAGCCACCAGCGCCCAGCACTTTTTTTTATTTTGAATGGGGTTGTTTCCTTGATTTCCATTTCTGCTTGTACATTGTTGGTTTGCAGAAAGGCGACTGACTTTTGTGGGTTAATTTTGTATCCTGCTACTTTGCCAAATTGGTTTATAAGCTCTAAGAGTTTGGGGCTGAGCTTTAGGTATCATTAATTTATAAAATAATGCCATCTGAAAAAATAGATAGTTTATCTTCTTCCTCTCCTGTGTGGATCCCTTTAATGTCTTCTTCTTGCCTTATTGATCTGGCTAAGAATTCCATAACTATATTGAAGAGGAGTGGAGAGAGTGGACATCCTTGCCTTGTTCCTTTTTTAGGGTAATTGGTTGTAGTTTTTCCCCATTAAGTATAATATTGGCCTTTGATATGCCATGTAAGGCTTTTATTGTCTTATCAAATGTTCCATACATTCCTATTTATTCCATATCTTTTAACATGAATGAGTGCTGAATTTCATCAAAAACCTTTTCTGCATCAATGTTGATAATCATGTGGTTCTTGACCTTGGATCTGTTGATATGATGGATTACATTTATTGATTTACATATTTAAACCATCCCTGCATCTCTGGGATGTAGCTTACTTGGTTATAATGTATGATTTTTTTGTTATGTTTCCGGATTCTGTTGGCTACAATTTTATTGAGGAGCTTTGCATCTGTCTTAATAAAAGAGATTGGTGTATAGTTATTTTTTTGGGGGGTCTTTGCCTGGTTTGGGTATCAAGGTGATACTGGCTTCATAGAATGAGTTTGGGATTACTCCCTCTGTTTCTATTTCTCTGAAAAGCTTAGAAAGTATGGGTATTAGTTCCTCTTTAAAGGCCATACAGATTGACCCGTTGCAACAATGAGAAGTACAAGTTGTCATGTCAAAAACGAACTTTACAACTTTGGTGGGGTGGAGGATTGGGTGACGGGCGGGGGGAGGCTTGGAAGGGATGGGAAGGGGAAACAAAGGAGGAGGCTACAATGCTTGATAAGAAATGTACCCATTATCTTCCCATCTATTTGTACAGTATTTTCACAATAAAAAAATAAATAAAAATTAAAAAAAAAATGGCCATATAGAATTCTGTAGTGAATCCATCAGGTCCAGGGCTTTTCCTGTTTGAAGACTTCTGATTACTTCTACTATCTCATTGTATGTTATTGACGTGTTTAATTGATTTATTTCTTCTTGGTTCTGTTTGGACAATTTTTTTTCAGGCAGGAAAAGAATTTATTTACCGAACTGCTGCCTCCACCATGCATGGTTGGGAAGCATGGCTGAAAAGGAAGGGGGGACCCACCTCTGTGCCAGGACTTATCTAGGCCAGGGACAGGAGGAGGTGTGGCCAGGTGGGGGAAGGGTGTGGCCACACTGGATCTAGATGTGATCTCAGGGTCTGGGACCCTCCTAAGGTCTGATGGGAGGCATGTGACCAGAGATGGCCCAGGATGTGACCTAGCAGGAGGGGAAGGTGACTGCTTCCAGGTCTGCCAGTTATCTATGTAACAGATACTGGGCTGAAACTTAGCCAAGAGGGAGGGAGGTGTCCCTGTTCAGAACTTATATTCCAACCTTTTAATAATTATGAAAAAGGGTGAATATTCTCTCTGGCTACTTCCTGTTTTCACGGGTGTCAACAGTAGGGGTAAAAGCCTGAGATATGGTCCCCTCTAGGAGAAGGCAGCAGGAAACAGCTGTCATTTGGGCATTGAGTGCTTAGATGAAGTCTAGAGGAGGCAAGTCTTTTGGAAGAAGTCTGGAGAAGACTCAGGCATTGAGGGACTGAAAAAAATACTATAGAGCAAATAAATAGCAAGAGGAAGGACTTGGGGCTGAAAATGTTGGTACAAATGTCGCTAGCTATTTCTGACATCTGGTGACTAGGTAGAGAATAAGTCAAGTAACAAAGGCAAGAATATAAATTCCTTTCCAGTTGAAAGTTAGACAGGTATTGACATTAGATGGGCAGTCTTCTTACTTCTATTGATCTCCTGGCTCTGGTTAATTTTGAAAGGGCAGGCACAAAGTGGATGATGTGATATCATCTCCTCTTACTCCTTTCCATTTTTCATTGTTCCCCAGACTGGCTGAGTCTAGGTGCTTGTTGCTGGGATGGTTTGTCCCAGTTGGTATTCAGGAGGTTTGAACTCAAGGCCTGTGCACTGTCCCTGAGCACTTCTGCGCTAGCACTCTACCACTTTGAGTTATAGTACCACTTGCAGTGTTTGCTGGTTAGAGATAAGAGGCTTGAGCAAATGCTTCCTGCCTGGCTGTTTCAGGTTAGTTGGGAAATGGAGGCTGAGGGATTTTTCAGCCCGGGCTGGCTTTGAACTGCAATCTTTGCCACAAAAGCCCTTTGTTATTTCCAACTAAAGCAACAAGGAGATCAAATAGAATAAGTAGAGCTTACCTAGTCCTTATCAAGAATTGACCAAATATTCTGCAATGAACAAATTCATTAGATGAGAGAATCTTAGGACAGATATACCCAATATTTTAGAATCATGTTGTCAGTACTAGAACACAACACAAAACAAAAAAGGCAAAATGCAAAACCTAAATTTTTTGACAACATTGTTTAGACATCTTTGCTAACAAAGCACATCAGATGGGTGGGCCTCAGTTTCCAGGGTCTGTGAAAAGAGCAACTTGTTAGCAAGGCACATTAGAATCGATGGGTGGAGAAGTAGTAAGATTGGTGGAACGGTAAGGGTTGGATGGGGCCAAACCCTTAACCCACCATGTGGCAAACTCAAGATGGTGAATTTCTGAAAAAATGCAAAGAAAGCCTAAACAAAATCAAGCCTAGTTTGGCAAGCCTTTGAGAGGGAAACTAGTGGGGGTCCCTGGGACCCAGACAATGTGGCATTCTTCAGGACACAATACAAAAAGTTGTAGAAAACAAGGGAGAGATATAGAAAGTTGGACATGAATAACAGAGAGCATAGAGAGCCTGAAAGTAAACAGACTTCTGACCATGCACCATTGCAGAGGCAAAAATTGTCTAAATATGAGAATAGCATTAAAACATTAGGTGCTCTGGCTATCCAGAGAGCACAGGGAGCATATCAAAGGGGTTTCACGGCTCGGGCATGACTCACAGCACCCCAGTAAATGTGTAGGAGAGTCAGTCTGGTGAATAAAGGAGAGCTGACCAGGCAGAAGCGGCATCCAAACTTCCTCCAGAGCCCTCTTGAGAGAAATGGCCAAGCCGCCCAAACCTACCATCTTCAGCTTCATAGGTGACTAGCCTTTCGGCTAAAGGCCATAGGAGCTCTCTGTCATGGTGCCATATCTGCAAAGAGATTGAGCAACAGAGAGCCATAGAGAGTAGTTTCACTCACCAGACTGGAGAAGTGATATGGATGTGTATGTGAAGGCCAGAAATGGTATTGGTTAAAAGTCTCAAGGTAATTTGGTTCACAGAAAAGTGGTGGTTAGGAAATTCTAATATTTCCAACTCAAAAACCTCATCCGAATCATGACACCATATGTAAGGTATATTAAATAGATAGGTTTCATCAGGTAGCCAATGAAGAGAACACCACATGCTATTCAGGCAGGAAAAGATGTTCGTTTACTGAATTGCTGCCCCCACCATACATGGTAGAGAAGCGTGACTGAAAAGAAAGGGGGGAATAGAAATGTGTTTCTCTGTAGAAATTCATCCCTCTCTTCTAGGTTTTCTTCCTTTGTGAGTAGAGTCTGGAATTACTTCTTTATGACTGTTTGGATGTCTTGGATGTCTCTTGTAATTTTCCTGTGATATCTCTGATATTATTGATTTGGGTCTCCTCTCTTATTTTGTTAGTTACTCTTGCCAGTGGTCCTTCAGTTTTATTGACTTTTTTTTTAAAAAAACAACTTTTTATTTTATTAATTTTATTTATAATTTTCTTAGTCTCTACCTCATTAATTTCAGCTCTGGTGTTGATTATCTCTTTCTGTCTAGCAACTTTAGGTTCAAATTTTTCTTGTTTCTCTAGCAGTTTTAGTTGCATCATAATATTGTTTACTTGGTCTTTGTTTTCTTTTTTCTTTTTTTTTTTTGGAGGGAGGGTCCGGTCATGGGGCCTGAACTCTGGGCCTGGGCGCTTTCCCTCAGCTCTTCAGCTCAAGGCTACCACTCTACCATTTGAACCACAGCGCTACTTCTGGCTTTTTGTCTTTTTGCTTATGTGGTGCTCAGGAATCGAACCCAGGGTCTCATGCATGCAAGGCAAGTGTTCTACCATTGAGCCATTTTCCCAGTCTGGCCTTTGTTTTCTTGATGTGTGCAGTGAGACTGCTTTCGCTGTGTCCCCTAAATTTTGTTGTGATGTTTCTTCATTTTCATTGAATTGTAGGAAGTTATTAATTTCTTCTTTAATTTCTTCTGTGACCCATGTATTGTTCAACTGCGTTCTGTTTAATTTCCATGTGTTTAAATATTTTCTACTTTATGCTTTATTATTGAGAATTAGTTTGATTCCACTATGGTCAGATAGAATACAGGGTATTGTGTTGATTCTCTTGTATTTGCTTAAATTCCTTGTATTAACTAAGAAATGATCTATTTTAGAAAAAATTAGGGGGTTGGCAAGAATAAGACCTTGCTGATGTGAATGCCTATAATTCTAACCACTCAGGAGGCCCAGATCTGTGTATTCAGGTTCAAAGCCAGTCCAGACAGGAAAGTTCATGAGGCTTTTCTGGGGTTGTTCAGCACCACACCCTGCCTCAAGTCTGGGGTTGTTCACCCCCTTTGCCACCATGGGCTGGGCTAGGCTGCTTATGAAAACCAGTATGGAGAAGCCCTGCACCCCACTACAGGTCCGTAGTTGTTCACTGCTGCTGTCGATGCCGTTGCTGCTGCCACAGCTGTTGCCACTGCCCCAGCTGCTGCCACTGCCCCAGGATCAGCTGGGCCACTTATGCAAGCCAGGCACCCCACCACGAGTCAGGTGTTAACCACTGCTGCTGCCTCAGGCTAGGCTGGGCTCCTGATACAGGCCAGTATGGAGAGGCACAAACCATCACCGATCTGGAGTTGTTCACTGCAGCTGTCGCTGTCCCATTCACCGCTGCTGCCCCGGGCTGGTCTGGGCTGTTCCTGTGGGCTAGTGCCAAGAGGCATTGTGCCCGGAGTCTGGGTGGTTTGCCACCACTGCCAGCTGCCACTGCTTCTCCAGGTTAGGCAAGGCTGTTTACACCAGCAGGGCAGAGGTGCCACACTGCCAGTCTAGGGTCATTCGCCACTACTGACAGCTGCTGCTGCTCCTCACTGGATTCGACTGCTTGTACCAGCCAGGCAGAGGCACCATGTCAGGGAGGGTGAGGGGTGTTTTCCTGCTGGCTCTGCCTTCTGAGGTTTCTGCTTGTATTCTCTAGGTTGGCACCACCTCTTGGGAGTCTTCTGAGAGCCTTGGGATGCTTGTGAGTGTGTGGTCCACAGAGCTTGGCCACTTAAGCAGCCTGGCATGAAACCCCACCACTTAAGCTGCTTAGGGTGGAGCCCCATCACCAACATGGGGTGGGGGAAGGGTCTTCCCACTTTACTGTCTATGTAGTTTTTTCCCTTTTCTTTTTTCACTTCCTGTATCTCTCGGAGTAATTGCCTTTTTTGTGGGTCACTTGGAGAAACAGAGCATTGAAATCCAAACTCTATTTGGTTG
This sequence comes from Dipodomys merriami, assembly GCF_024711535.1. NCBI lineage: Eukaryota > Metazoa > Chordata > Mammalia > Rodentia > Heteromyidae > Dipodomys > Dipodomys merriami. The sequence goes on from NW_027202727.1 coordinate 2,315,784, forward strand.
GAGAGAGCTGAGGTGTTTCCCTGCTGTTCCATCACCATCTTGGCCCCTCCCCTTTAGGTGGAGTTTTTCTTAGGTGTCCAGGGGGCCTTGATTACCAAAGGATAGGTATATAAAAGAATATGTTGTAATGCCTGCAAACTGTAGTTAGACATTTCTGTTAATATAACCTTCCCAAGTTTAGGAACCAAAGGGGGTGGTCTACACTAAAGTATTTCAAAGGGATTAAATCCTTTAACATAGAAGCTACGTCTTGCTCGAAGGAGAGCAAAGTGGAGGAGGCTTACCTAGCAATGGCCAGTATCTGTATTTAATTTAGTTAGTTTCCTTTAAGGTCATATTCATTCTTTCTAGTGCCTTGAACTCTAAGGTCTATAAATGGATTGTAACTTCCAATTTATTCCTAGGGTGTTAGTTAATAATTGAGAACTTGGACCATGGATGCAGGGCCATCTTTGGACCCCAAAGCTAATGGTAAGCCAAATCAAGGAATTATTACACACCTCAGCTCAGCCTGAAAAAGTGTCCACTATTACTAACAGATACCAATACTCATACTTTCCAGGCTTTACCTCTGTGGAGTCCATTTTCCCAAATTCACGATCTGAGGTTCCTCATATGTCCATTCTTTCCATAAGTTCCAACTTTTCAGCATTTACCTATTGGAAATTACCTACACACATTACAAAGAATTGTCAGGCTGAGGCCCCACTGGTTTTCAGAAGTTTTAGGCAGTGGCCTCCCTCAACTTACCTAGGTGCAAATATCTATATGTAAACTGACAGAAAGCTTGAGCCTGTATGCTATTTTCACAAGTTCAGTATCAACATTTCCACACTTATTACCACTGTTTTTGCTACTTCCTTTCATCTTAACGACTAGTAGCTCTAGAGAACCAACTTGTTTTAGAGTGGTCTCCTAAGCTACCTGATCAGCTCAGATGTTTCCGTGTATCTTAGGGTCTCTAGTTTCTTTACTTCCTGTATAGTACTCTGAACCTTGGAGACTTCTTCCATTTTATTCTCTTCCTTTTCTCTCAGACTTGCTTTCATGATCCCACCCTCCTTCTCAATGTGCTCCTTAACCTGCAAGTGTTTTGGCAGGGTCACAGGAGAGTTCCTTTGACTGGCCAACTGCCGCTCCTTCTCACACCTTTGCTTGCTCTTCAGCTCCTCCCTTAAGTTCACAAAAGTGCTATTGAGAGGTATTTTTCCCACCTCCACCTGTTCCATTGGGACACGAAGCTTCAGCATTACATTTATGGTGAAGATCTCAGCAGTCTTTTTGGCTTTTTATTCTAGTAGTTTCTCTTTCTAGTTTTCCACTTTAGTGTATTTTTGTGACAGATCTTCCAACTGTTTGTTTAGCTCTTCTGTTTTTGTTCCTAATGCTCTTTCCCTTTCCCCAGCATTCTCTGTCAGAGCATGTGGTCCTTTAACTCTTTCTGAAGAGAAACAATCTCTTTCTTGAGCCTGATATTTTCCTGTTCATTTTTCTTGGCCGCATTTTCTATGACACAGCACTTCCTCATCTTCTCTGCTAACTAACCTTTCCTTCTTTCTCTGTTGTTTTGAATTTCTGGTGACACTCTTCAAAGCTTATAATCGACGTGTACTTCAGCCTAATACATTCGTATATCAGGTCCAGTTCCTTTTTCATGGCGATGATTTCTTAATGCAGCATCAGAATCTCTTCTTGGCCTCACTTGTGGTTAGCAAGGATGGCAGCATTGCTGTCCTGTGCTTCTGTTTGCCTCTGAGCTGTGGTCCCCTAATTTGCCTCATGCTCACCCAGGCTAATGTACTTGAATTTCAATTGATTTTGAGTGTTTTCTAGGTTCCTTTTGAGGATTTTCTTCTCATTTTTGACTCTCACAAGTTCCTAATTTATATTTTCAAATCTTTTCTTCACATGAAATAATTCTCTCTGTTTTCTCCAATGTGCTCTTCTATGTGCTTTTAATCTCTTGGTGGGTTTTGACTGGCACATATTGGAGACTCAGTCTTTTATAAGACTATGTTTTGAGATAGAAGGGTTTGAATTTTTTCTTTGCCAGATTTCTTAAGTTCAGAGGGCTGCTTTTTAAATTGAACATAGTTGGAGCTCCAAGCTCCTTTGCATGTTTCTCCAGAGATATGAACACATTTTCCAGGTAGTTAATGTGATTTTTTAACTTGTCATTTTCTATCTTTCGCCTCCTTGGACATTCCTTTCCCCAATGTCCATTTTGTTTGCAATAAGCACACTGATGTAGGCCTAGAGGTTCCCTATTGCCACTGGCAAATGAATTGTACTGTCTTTGCCAAGGGTTTCTCGATCCTTATTTTGGTGCTCCTACCAAAACCCTCTGGGCAACTACTTCCAAATTAGAATAAACTTTTCCCTCAAAACCTTCTGACTTTTGAAGTTTCTTCTAATATCTGGGGCTGTCTGGGTAACAAAGGCCCTATTTAGGGCTCTTTCACCCTCCAGGGCTTTAAGATCTATAGGCCTATAAGTCCTATAGGATTCTTGGAGAAGTTTCAGAAAAGCATTAGGGTACTCACTGGGGAACTGTACCATCTCACTCACCTTCGATTGATGATTTCGCTTTTTAGCGGTATCCCTGCTAACAGAACCCGGCAATGATAGGTAAGCACCTCCATACCTCAATTTCTGTTAGTCTCAGCTTGGGTAAGTCTGTGGAAAGACTTGCTGGTTCAATAGTGGGGCTACTCTCTGGTTCAAGGACCACCTTCAAGTCACCAAGCAGGGTTCACTCCCTTTTCTACCAGGTGCAAAGCACCTGTAAAATTTTTTGGCACTCATCCCAGATGTGCTTGTGTGTGAAAATTACTGTCTCTAATGAAGTAATGAGACCCTTTTTTTCTGAAAAGGATGAATTTTACTGTTTCCAGTTATACAGGTTACTAGTTGTAAAGGGAACATATATTAGAAATGGGGCTTGCCCACCATCTCCTCCATGTTCCTGTCTCAAAGGCAATAAGGGTAACATACCACATTGTACCACCTCAGACTGGTACAAGTAACCACTTTTGGTATGGGAGGACTTAACATTAGAGGTGCTGATGGCAAAGAATAGGAGAGAGAGTACATCAGTGCATCTTCCTCTGAGGGATTCTGTAAACCTGGAGGAGAATATTTTTTGGAGATGACACCTTTAGGCCTTGTTCTCCCATCCTGAGAAAAGGAGTAAACAGAGGTGCATACAAGACACAGAACTATCAGCATACACACACAGACCAATAGGCACAGACAACCCACATTCCCCACACCTCTCAATGTTGACCTCTATAGGAGGTCCCAGATGACAGAGAGAATGTCCCAGATTGTCTCTTGAGGAGGCCACAGATGATCTTTGGAGGATGTCACATATGTCCTTCCTATGAGGCCCTAAAAGACCTCTCATGGCAGTTTCAAATGGCTTCCCAAAGAAGTGTTAGATGTCCTTTCAATGTGGCTGAGATTACTTCTTGAGTAGCTTCCAGATGGCCACTCACAGAGGCCACATATGAACTCCAGAGGAGGTTCCAGATAACCCTATTGAGAAAGCCACCGATTACATCCAGAGGTCTTATATGGCTTCTCAAGAAGTCCCAGATGATGTCCGAAGATGGTCATATATTTCTCATCAAGGTAACCTGAGATGACCACCCAAAGAAGCTCCAGATGACCTCAGGAGGTGGTCCTAGATTGCCTCTTAAGAAAGCCCAAATGACTACTTTTGAAGAGGTCTCAGGTGGCCTCCCAAAGAAGCCCCAGATGACCTCTGGAGAAAGTCCAAGATGGCCCCTGGAGAAGGCTCCAGATGACCTCCAGAGTAAGTCTCAGATGTCTTCTTAAGGAAGTCGCAGATGTACTTTTGATGAGGTTCCAGATGGCTTCCCAAGGAAGCCCTACACGACCTCTCAAGGAGGTTCCAGATGGCTTCCCATGGAAGCCCTACACGGCCTCTCAAAGAGTTCCCCGATGGCTTCCCAAGGAAGCGACACTTGACCTCTAGAGGGGGTCTTCAAAACAGGTTGGCAAGCTTGCCCAGACGTATCCTTAGAGGTACCTAAATGACTTTTGTCCATGTTGGTCCTCTGGAGACAAACACTCGAGGTGGACTCTCAACCCTGAGTGCTGACACTCTCTCCTATGGGGATTTTTCTCTGGGGCCAAGGCCTGATGCAATCCAAATGAATTATGTCAATGGAGTCTCCAAAAATTAGGACCTCTATAGTTCAAGAGAATTCATCGAGACACAGTTAATATAATAAATGTTCTCCAAACCATCAAACCCCAAAATTATGATATCAAAAGCTCCAAACATCAAAGGGCAAGCCTTTTTTCCCCTTCACTTTGTCTCTCCTTCACAGTCCTATACTTCCTTCGAGGTCTTTCCCTTTTTCTCTTCTACCAGTTCCTTCTTCTCTTAAGGCCTCTCCAATCTCCACAGGCCTGAATTGCTTTACCTGGGTCATCAGTTGACATCCTTCACCTCCTGCTCTCCCTCAACATCCTCTCCTCCCAGGTCTTTCCCCTTCTGCTATCATACCACTTTTTTCCTTCCAGGACTTTTCCCTTTTTCTCTCCCCTTCTGAACAAGCAGCCTATATAAAGTCTGTAGCCCTTCTCTACTCCAACTGCCTAACAGTTTTCAACTGTGACATCCCAAACTGCCCACAGCCCAATCACTTCTTAACAGCTCAACACGTGGAGATTAATACACCAGCCTCTCCCACAGAATGCACCACCTTCTTTGGTGGCATACTTTGTCCTCTCCAGCTTGCCAGGAGATGGGGCCACGCTGATTATCGGACCCTATATATTATTGGGACCCTGCTGATTATTACAGTATCTTCCTTGTGAACTGGTAGCAATTGAAATTGGAAATTCGATTGTGATATTACAAACTCATTGTGACATCACAAACCCATTTTGACATCATCACCACCACGACATCACAAAGCCATTGTGACAACATTGTCATTGTTACATCATGATTCCATTGTGACATCTCAAATCTATTATGACCTCTTAGCTCCTTTGAAATCACATGCCCTTTTCAACATCACAGTCCCTTTGTGTATCCATATCCTTGTTGTTAAGTAATGACAATTGAGATCAGACATGCCACTATAACATCAAAAAGTGTTTGTGACATCCTCAACAGTGTGACATCACTTTTTCATTATGGAAACATCAGCTCATTGTGACATCACCAAACTGAATGACATATTACACTACGACAACAATTCTCTTTGTAACATCATAGACACATTGTGAATGCCTATTCTGTGATTTCATTGTATTTCAAATGTGGTATGACAGTTGATATGAGAAACGCACTTTTGTGCCTACATAACCATTTTGACATCATAAACACTTTGTGATATCACAGTGCCGTTGTGCTATCACTATCACAAAGTGACATCACAAAACTCTCCTGTCCTCATAACTTTTGTGACATGCTGACACTGTGATATCTTAATCCTTTTTGCCCTCATAATTTGTTTTCAACCTCATATTTCATTTATGACATGAGATACCAGAAATCCACTGTGAATCATGACCATTGTGATATCACACACAGATGTCATGATCATCGTGTCATATTGTGACTTCACAAAAAGTTTTGATGTCACAGTTAGTTGCTGATGCCATACAGATAAGGGGTAATCATAGGTCTATGATGTCATACTTTATTGGTGATATCCAAATGGTATAAAGGATCCCATTTGTCATGAAATCACAGAGAATAAGAATTCACAAACAGACTGTGGTATCTCCAAAGGCAGGTGTTGTCACAAATGTGATGAAGTCCTAAGAGGCTTGTGATGTCACAGAGTGACACAATGTTCATGATGTCTGTCAGTATGATGTCATAATGATCATGATGTCACAGTGGATTTCTGATGTCACATATCATAACTGAAATATTATAAGGTTTAAAGCAGATTACAAGCTTATAAAGGGCCTAAGACATCACAATTGCAGCACATCTCAAGACTTATGAGTTCAGGGCAGGTTTGTGATGCCATGGTGTATTAGTGATATCACCATGGCACTGTGATGTCACAAAGTGATTATGATGCTATATATTTATGAGATCACAATGATTTTCTGATATCAACCCACATGCCACATTTGAAATAGAATGAAATAAGAGAATAGGCATTTACAATGTGTCTATAACATCACAATGACAATATAATGTCATAATGCTATGAGGTCATTGTAAATTGGTGATGTTGCAAGGAAATAATGATGTCATAATGAATATGTGGTGATGGGGTCACAAAGGATTTGTGATGTTACAATGGCATATATGAATTCAATTGTCATGTGTTCACAATGAGGATAGGGGTACACATATGGTCTGTGATGTCACAAATGCCATGTGTGTTTTCAAAGTTACTTATGGGTCATGATCCTTTATGATACACAGTTGTGATGAGGTCATCGTGGGTTTTTGATGTCATGATGATTTTGTAATATCTCAAACACATGTCCAATTTCAATTGCTAGTATTTCACTATGTGCATAAAGTTCACAGAAGGAGTTTGAATTCTTAATGGACATGAATTTTTTAAAAAGTTATGAGGTCATATTAGGTTTGTGAATAGACAATGGGACAGTGATATCACCATGACAATATCAACTCACTACATCATGTGAAAATATTCTTTTGGTGTCACAATTAGTTGATGATGCCACATTGGTGATGAAGTCACAAGATTGGTGATGTCACAATATGTTGGGCATGTCACAATGACATGATGGTTCTCAATTGTCTTTAACTTACAATGAGTATATGAGTTCACAAAGGTACTGCGGCTTCTCCAAAAGTATGTGTTGTCACAAATATATTGAAATCCTAAAAGTTTTGTGATGTCAAAATTTGGCAAAATGGTTATGACATCTGGCAGTGTGATGTCACCACGGTCATGATGTCACTGGGAATTTGTCATATCAAATATCATATGTGAAATATAACGAGGTCAACAACAGATTATGAGGACAAAAAAGGCCTAAGGTACATGTCACAAAAGTTATGATGACAGGATAGGTTTGTGATGTCACGGTGGGTTAGTGATATCACAATGGCAACGTGATGTACAATGGGATTGTGCTGTCACAATGGTTATGAGTTCACGATTTGTTTATGATATCAACCTACAGGCCACATTTGAAATAGAATGAAATCAGAAAAGGCATTCATACTGTGTCTATGATGTCACAATGACAATGTGAAGTTCTAATTCTATCATATCATTTTAGTTTTGTGATTTCACAATGAGCAGATGATGTCACAACTTCAATGTGATGTCACAATTGTGATAATTTCACAAAGTGTTTTTGATGTTAGTCATGTATGATTCTCAATTGTTAATATTTCACAGTGGGGATTTGGGTACACAAAGGGACTGTGATGTCACAAAGCTATGTATTTTTTCAATGGTTATAAGAGGTCATAATAGATTTGGGATGTCACGATGTGATCCTAGTGTCAAACAGCAATGTGATTTCACAATGGGTTTGTGATGTCACAGTGGTAATGAGGTCATAATGGGTTAGTTATGTCATGAGTTTGTAATATCACAATTATTTGTCCAATTTCAATTGCTCCTAGTTCACCATGAGGACACTGTAATAACCAGCAATGCCCCTATAATCCACAAGGAACAGATAGTCATCATAGCCTCCTGGTCTGGACCACCAGAGAGGGAAGTGCATACAACTGCAGGGGGAAGGACATGCTGCTGAAGGAGATAGGATGTCAAGCCGCACATGGTAAGCTGCCAAGAAGTGATTGGGCATGGACATTTGGGAAGTTCTGATTGAAAATGCTTATGCAGGAAATATATTCCAGTGGGGGAAGGGCACAGCCTATATATATAGGCTGCATGTTCAGAGCAACAAAGGGGAGAGAAAAAGGGAAAAGTCCTGGAAAGAATGAAGTGATTAGACTGTAGGAGGGTAAAGAACTGGAAGGAGAGGAAATTGAGGGAGAGCAGGTGGTGAAGGACGGCAACTGGCCACCTGGACAAGGCAGGGCAGGCCTGTCAAGAGCAGAGTAGCTGAAGAGAAGAATGGAATAGTGGAAGGAAAAAATGAAAAGACCTGAAAGGTAGGACAGATCTGTAGAGAAGGAGAATGAAGAGAAAGGAAAAAGCCTTGTCCTTAGAAGTGTGGAGCTGTGGAGATCATTATTTTTGGGGTTGGTTGTTTGCAGACCAGTTAAGAAATGGCTGAACTGCTCTTTGGAGGTCTGAGGGTTCATTGTTGAGACTGAATTTAGCTCTGGGCATCCAGCCCAGGTCAAGGTAGTTGCTTTTTAAAAATTTGTAAAGAGAAGACAGGTTTGTGATGTTACATTGCATTAATAATATCACAATGTCAATATGAGTTCACAAAGGGATTGTAACGTCACAATGGTGATGTGGTCACAATAGGTTTCTGAAATCAACCTATATGCCACATTTGAGATAGAATGAAATCACAGAATAGGCAATCACATTGTCTCTATGACCTCACAATGAAAATGTGATGTCATAATGCTATGATGTCATTGTCATTTTGAGATGTCACAATGGGCTGTTGGTATCATAACAATGTGATCTCACTCGAGATGATGTCACAAAGCATTTGTAATGGTACAATGGCATGCCTGATGTCAGTTGTCCTTTGTTCACAATGAAGACATGGTTACCCAAAGGGCGTGTGATGTCACAAACACCATGTGCTTTTTCAAAGGTGCTAAGAGGTCACAAAAGGTTTAGGATGTCACGAGGTGATCATGATATCACTGTGGTAATGTGATGTCACAATGGGTTTGTGATATCACTGTGGTGATATCACATGGATATGACCTGGATAGTGATGTCACAGTGAATTTGTAATATCACCATTACATGTCCAATTTCATTCTACTAGATCACAATGAATATACGAGTTCACATAAGGAGCTAGAAGTCAGAAAGGCCATGAATTTTGTAAAATACAAGGAAATAATAGATTGCTGAAAAGGCAATGGTGAAAATCCCATTGAAAATGTGATGTTACCATTACATGAGATAGTATTTTTTTTGAAGTCACAAGTAGTTGGTGATGCCATACAGGTGAGGACGTCACATAGGTTTGTGATTTCACAATGGGATGGTGATGTCACAGTCTCATGCCAGATCTCTAATTGACAATGAATATATAAGTTCACAAGGGTTAATGATTTCTCCAAAGGAATATATTGGCACAAGTCTAATGAGTCGTAACAGGTTTATGATGTCACAATGTGACTCAGTGGTCATGACATCTGGCAGTGTGATGTCACAGTGGTCATGATGTCACAGTGGATTTCTGATATCAAATGTCATACCTTATGTATTATGAGTTAAACAATTTATGAAGGCTGGGAAGTTGGCTCAGTGGTAGAGAGCTTGCCTTGCATGCATGGGGCCCTGGGTTCGATTCCTCAGCACCACATAAGCAGAAAAAAAAGCCGGAAGTGGTGCTGTGGCTCAAATGGTAGAGTGCTAGCCTTGAGCTGAAGAGCTGAGGGACAGCGCCTAGGCCCAGAGTTCAGGCCCCACGACCGTACCAAAAAAACAAAACAAAACTAAACAAAAAACAAAGGAAACAATTTATGAACTCAAAAAATTTATGAGGATATGACAGTTTTGTGATGTCATAGTCGGTTAGTGATATCATAATGCCAATATGTTGTCATCAAGGTATTGTGATGTCCTAATGGTTATGTGGTCACAATGTATGTCTGATATCAACTCACCTGCCATATTTCATATAGAATGAAATCACAGAATAGGCATTCCAATGTATCTGTGACATCACAGTGACATTGTGATGTCATAATGCCATGATTTCATTGTTGTTTTATGATGTCACGATGGGCTGATGTTGTCATAATGACAATGTGATGTTACACTGGTGATGATGTCACAAAGGTTTTGAGATGTTAAAATGGCATGTCTGATCTCAATTGTCAGCTCAAAATGATATGGGTACACAAAGGCCAGTGGTGTCACAAAGGCCATGCTTTTTTCAAAGCTTTTAAGATCATAATAAGTTTGGGATATCACAATGTGATCATTTTGGCAAAATGGTAATGTGATATCACAATAAGTTTGTAATGTCACTGCAGTGATGAGGTCACAATGGGATATGTCTCATCAAGTTTGTAATATATCAGTGACATATACAATTTCAATTTCTTCTAATTCACTATCAGGATACTGTAATAACCAGTGGGGCCAGAATTATCTGTGGGAGCTGATAATCATTTTAAATTCTTGGCCTGGTCCACTGGAGAGTGTGGAGAATGCTGCCAAGGGTGGAGATGTCAAACCTCACATGGTGAGCTGTCAAGAAGTGATTGAGCATTGGGCAGTTTGGGAAGTGATGGTTGAAAACTGTTAGGCAGGAGTCCCGTTGGAGTGAGGAGGGTTACAATCTATATACAGGTTGCATTTTCAGAGCACTAGAAGGGGAGATAAAAATGGTAGCTACTCGGATGGAAGAAAGTGGTAGGACAGCAGGAAGGCAAAAACCTGAGAAGAGAGGAAGTTGAAGGAAAGCAGAAGTTTGGCAATTGGTCACTGGGGCAGAGTAGGGCAGGCCTGTGGAGAGTGGAGTGGCCTGAAGAGAAGAAGGAAGTGGTGGAAGGGAAAAAGGGAAAGACCAGGAAGGAAGGACAGGTCTGTGGCGAAGGAGGGAGGAATGGAAAAGTAAAAAGCCTTGCCCATTGAAGTTTGGAGCTTTGGAGATGATAATTTTTTGGATGTTGGTTTGCAGACCAATTAAGAAAGGATGCCCATTGGAGGTCTGAGGTTTGGTGGTCAAGGCTGCTCTTGGACCTGGTTATCCAGTCCAGGATAAGGTAATCACAGTCCCCTTTCTAGTGTAAATTGGTTTATTATATTAAATGTGACTCGATGGTTTTTCTCCTTGCCTCAGAGGTCATAAGTACACGAGTTCACAGAAAGAGCTTGAAGTCTCAAAGGCCATGAATTTTCTAAGATGTGATGTGGCCATAATAGGTTTGTAAAAACACAATGGGACAGTGATATCACAATGGCAATACCACAATGTCAACACAATGGGACAGTGATATCACAATGGCAATACCAAAATGTCATGTCAAAATAATGCTTTATGACCACAATTAGTTGTTGATGCCATTCTTGGGATGAAGTTACAATAAGTTTGTGATGTCACAATGGGTTCATGATGTCAGAGTGGCATGGCAGATCTCAATTGTCATTAATTGGCAATGAATATATGAGTTCAAAAAGGAACTGTATTGTCCCCAAAAGCATGTGTTGTCACAAATGTGATGCCATTCTAACAGTTTTGTGATATCACAATGTGACACAATGGTCATGACCTCTGGCAGTGTGATGTCACAGGGGATTTCTGATATCACATGTCATACCAGAAATAGATTGAAAACAGATTATAAGCTCACAAAGGGCCTAATATATGACAATGGCAACATGTCACAAAACTTATAAGGACAGGACTGGTTTGTGATGTCACAGCAGGTTAATGATATCACAATGGCAATGTGATGTCACAAAGGATTGTGATATCAGAATAGTTATATGGTCAAAATGGGTTTCAGAAATAGAATGAATTCCTAGAATAGGCCTTCACACTGTTAGGTCTATGATGTAACAATGTCACTCTGATTTATAATGCTATGATGCCATTATCATTTGATGATGTCACAATGAGCTGATGGTGTCATAATAACAATTTGATGTCACTGCCGATTTATGATGCTACAATGGTTATTAGGTCACATTATGTTTCTGATATCAACACACATGTCAAATTTGAAATACAATGAAAAAGTTGGGCGCCGGTGGCTCACACCTGTAATCCTAGCTACTCAGGAGGCTGTGATCTGAGGATAACAGTTCAAAGCAAGCTCAGGCAGGGAAGTCCATGAGACTTCTATCCAATAAAAAACACTAGAAAACCAGAAGTGGAGCTGTGGCTCAAGCGATAGAGTGCTTGCCTAGAGCTGAAGAGCAGGGAGAGCACCCAAGCTCAGATTTCAAGCTCCACGACCCCCACACACACACACAAAAGATGAAAAACAGACATTCACAATCTGTCTATAACATCACAATGAAAATGTGTTCTCATAATGCTATCTTGTCACTGTAGTTTTGTGATGTCAAAAGTAGTTGATGCTGTCATAATGAGAATGTTATATCACATTGGTGATGTCAAAAGGGTTCGTTATGTTACAATGGCATGTCTGATATCAATTGTCAGTTCATAATGAGGGTATAGTTACACAAAGCGATTGTGATGTCACAAAGGCCATGTGTTTTTTTCAAAGGTGCTAAGAGGTCCTAATAGGTTTGGGATGTCACAATGTGATAGTGATGTCAAATGGCAATGAAAGCTCACAATGGGTTTGTGATGTCACATTGGTGATAAAATCAAATAGTTTTGTGAAGTCACATCTCATAATCACATGTCCAATTTCAGTTGCTACTATTTCACAATGAGTATATGAGTTAACAGAAGAAGACTGAAATATAAAAGGCCATGAATTTTCTAAAATGCTATGAAGACATATTAGATTTTTGAAAAAACAATGGAACAGTGGTATCACAATGGTAATGGATGTTGCAATATGATGACTTAATAATATTTTGATACACAATTGCTGAGGCCACACTGGTGATGAATTTACAAGAGGTGTGTGAGGTCACAATAGGTTGGTGATATCAAAATGACACATGTGATCTCAATTGTCATTAACTCTCAATGAATATATGAGCTCACAAAGGGTCTGTGATGTCTCCAAAGGCATGCGTTGTCTCAAAAGTGATGCAGTCCTAACAGGTGTGTGTTGTCAGAATGTGACAAAATACTCATAGCATCTCTCAGTGTGATGTCACCATGATCTAGATGTCACACAATTCAGGTATCACATGTCTTTCCTGGATTCGGTATGAGAGGATTGGAATTTCACAGTGGGTTAGTGATATCACAATGGAAATGTGGGATCACAAAGGGATTGTACTACCACAATGGCTATTAGAACACAATGTGTTTCTACTATAATAGGTTTGTGTTGTCACAATTGGTTGGAAATGTCATCATGCCATGCCGGATCTTGAATGTCATAAATTCACAATGAAGTTATGAGTTCACAAAGGGACTGTATTGTCTCCAAAGTCATGTATTTGCACAAATGTGATGAAGTCCTAACAGATTTGTGAGTTCACAATGTGATACCATGGTGGTCTTGATATCTATCAATGTGATGTCACAATGTTCATGATGTCAGAGTCAATTTCGAATATCATATGTCATACCTGAATTATTATGAGTTTGAAAACATTATAAGCTTACTGAAGGCCTAAAATATCCTAATGGCAGCATATGAAAGACCCCAGCCCCCGCAGGGTACTTTCGTCTACGAGAGTGCGCCCCAGAAACCAAGACTCCAAACCAGCAGATGCAATAAGCAAGAGGAATTTATTCGGTGTTTGCGCAAATGGACTCTCTGCCCCGGTCAGTCAGAGAGCCCCGAGCAGTGGTTACAGGCATTTTTAAAGGCAGAAACCCTAAGATTGACACATAACACAAGGCGTCTGGGGATTGGCCCGTTTAGAGGTCACTATACACTCCAGGAATCATTTTTTACTACACGGGGAAGTTTATAACACTCTTTGTAATAAAATAATTGGTGCAGGTGATCAAAAGGAGGTAGTCACTCTGGGAGATAAGGGTTAGGGAGTTTACAGAGTTACAGGCTTGTGATTGATTAACATTTGGCCTAGTTTGCTGGACTTGCCAGGTGGTCCTTATCTTGGGTCCCTATCTTGGGTCCTTATCTTGGGTCCCTATCTTGGGTCCCATCTAGCCACTTAGGGAATTTTCAAACAGGAACTGGAAAAACATACCTGTTTGTTCTTTATCTATGACCACAAACCTTGTCGCAGGGCCCGGCATCTGGGCTCCGAGACTTTTTACTCAATTCCTTATTTCCAGAAGGGAGGGGGTTTAGTGCTAGGGCGAGCAAGTTTACAAAAACAAATTAGCAGTTAGCAATTGTAAAATGTAATTCTAATTTTTAATCTTTCACATATAACACGAGTTATGATAAAAAAAAAAAAACTCAAGGTCTTTTGAGCTTAAATTTCTTTCTTCGAAATTTTATCCTCATTGTGAACTAGTAGAAATTGAAATTACACATGTCATTGTGATATTACAAACTCATAGTGACATCACAAACTCATTTGGCCTCATCACCACTGTGACAACACAAACCCATTGTGACATCACATTGCTGCTGTGCCTTCACAATCACATTGTGACATCACAAAGCTATTGTGAACTCTTAGCACCTTTATTAAACACATGACCTCTGTGGCATCACAGACCCTTTGTGTACCCATATCCTCATAGTAAACTAATGAAAATTGTGATCACACATAGCATTGTATCATCACAAATACTTTGAGCAATAATCATGACTGTGAAATCACATTGTCATCATGACATTATCATCTCATTGTGACATCACTAAACCCCAATGCACCATACCATTTTTTCTTTTTTTTTCTTCTGTGTATTATTTATTGTAAGTATAGTGTACAGAGGGATTGCAGTTACATGAGCAAGGTAATGAGTACATATCCTATCTAACATTGCTGCCTTTACATCATATTGTCATTTTGATGTCATAGACCCATTCTGAATGCTTATTCTTTGATTTCATTCAATTTCAAATGTGCCATGTGAGTTGATATCAGGAAACCATTGTGAACTCATAACCTTTGTGACATCAAATCTCTTTGTCACAGCGTATTGCCTTTGTTATATCATTAACCCACTGTGACATCAAATACCTCTCCTGTCCTCATAATTTTTGTGACATGCCATTGTGATATCTTAGGACTTTTGTGAGTTGAAAATCTGTGTTCGACCTCATATTTCAGATATGACATGAGATATCTAAAATCCAGTGTAACATCATGATATCACACCACTGGACATCATAACCATTGTGTCACTTTGGACATCTCAGACCTGTTAGTTCTTCACCTTTGTGACTACATATACTTTGGTCACATCAGAATCCCTTCCCAAACTCATATACTCATGGTGCATTAATGACAATTGAGATCCTACATGCCATTGTGACATCACCAACCCCTTGGGACATTTCAAATCTATTGTGACCCCTCATCATTATGGCGTCACCAATTGTGACCTCAAAACATTATTATAACATGATGTTGAGACATCACATTGTCATTGTGAAATCACTGTCCTATTGGGTTTTCAAATGCTATGACCTCATACTATGAAGCTTCTTCTATCACCTGGTATTCTCACATTGAATTATGAGTAATTGAAATTGGATATATCATTCTGATATTACAAATACACTGATATCACAAAACCATTGTGACCTCATCACCACTGTGACATCAAAAACACAATAAATCATCTCATTTCCATTGTGACATCTAATTTCCATTGTGACATTATGAATCACATTGTACCATCACAAACCTATTATGACCTCTTACCACATTTGAAAACACACGTGACCTCTGTGACATCACAGCACTTTTTTTGTATCCATATCCTCATGGGGAACTAATGACAACTGACATCATACATACCATTGAAACATAACAAATCTTTTCTGACATTATCATAATTGTGACATCATGTTGCCATTATGACACCATCAGCCCATTTTGACATGTGAAACTACAATGACATTATAGCATTGTAACATCGCATTGTCATTCTGATGTCATATACACGTTGTGTTTGCCTATTATGTTATTTGATTCTATTTCTAATGTGGCATGTTGGTTGATATCAGAAACCCATTGTGAGTTCATGACCATTGTGATATGACGGTGCCATAGTAGCATCACATAGCCATTGTGATGGCACTTTGCCAAATTGATGTCACAAAGGGATTTTAATGTGACAATGGTTATGACATCACAATGAGTTTCTGATATCAACCATATGCCAAATTTCAAATACAATGAAATCACAGATTAGGCATTCATAATGTAACTATGATGTCACAATGACATAAAGGCAAATGCCATAATGTCATTGTCATTTTGTGATGTCACAATAAGCTAAAGATGTCATAATAACAATGTGACATCACACTGGTTATGATATCACACAGGGTTTATAATGCTACAATGGTTATGAGGTCACAATGTGTTTCTGATATCAACTGATATGCCACATTTTAAATATTATCAAATCACAGAATATACATTCACAGTGTGTCTATTACAGCAAAATGGCAATGTGATGTCATAATGCTATGGTGTCACTGTAGCTTGGTGATGTCACCATGAGCTGATCGTGTCATAACGACAGTCTGATGTCACATTGATGATGATGTCACAAAGTGTTTGTAATGTCAAAATGGCATGTCAGATCTTAATTGCCATTAGTTTATAGTGAGGATATGAGAATGAAATCATGATGACATACACAAATGAACTGTGATAACACAGAGGCCATGTTTTTTTGTCAAAAGTGCTAACATTCCTAACAGGTTTCAGTTTTCAAAATGTTAATGATATAAAAATAGGTTATTTGTAATATCACATCTTATTTCAAATTTCAATTGCTACAAGTTCACAATGATACACGTTCATAGAAATAGCTTGATATCCCAAAGGCCATGAATTTTCTAAGA